>NW_007731311.1:163419-163793 GCF_000696425.1 Galeopterus variegatus | reverse complement strand
CTCCCTCCTTTTCCCAATTCCTTCTTTTTTTCACTTCTTTCTTTTTATGGGGAGAGATGAGAGATGCAGGCCTGATGAGGGGCTAGGAGATGCACTGCAGACGTGGGCTTGGAATTTTACACCTTGTGTCTTCTTGCCCACAGGTGATAACCCCAATGAGGACAGGCCATGGCTACGTGTACGAGTACCCATCCAGATACCAAAAAGACGTCTACGACATCCCTCCTTCCCATACCACCCAAGGGGTACGTGCCAGGAACGTGGTTGCCAGGGACCAGCAGCTCTTAAGGGCTGAAGAGAAAAGGAAGTTCACAAATTGTGTATATTTCACTGGAAGCTTTGTTTAAGTTGTCTATAAGGAGCCATTTTTTTTA
>NW_007731311.1:162378-163374 GCF_000696425.1 Galeopterus variegatus | reverse complement strand
GTCACTCAAGTGCTTCTTTTCAGGTATATGACATCCCTGCCTCGTCAGTGAAAGGCCCTGCGTTTTTAGTTCCAGTAGGAGAGATAAAACCTCAAGGAGTGTATGACATCCTCCCTCCTAAAGGGGTAAGTGAGCTGCTGTAGAGCAGGAAAGAAGGTGTGTGCGTGTGTGTGTGTGTGTGTGTGTGTGTGTGTGTGTGTGTGTGTGTGTGTGTGTGTGTTCATTTATTGGGATAAAACAAAAAGGGCAAACCCCAAAGGGGAAAAGCTAGTCTTGGTGAAAGAGTAAACAAAGGAAGGAAGGAAAGGCATGAATTAAAGATAACTCTAGGGCCGGCCCCGTGGCTCACTCGGGAGAGTGCGGCACTAGCAGCACCAAGGCTGCGGTTTGGATCCTATATAGGGATGGCCGGTGCCCTCACTGGCTCAGCGTGGTGCAGACAACACCGAGCCGAGGGTTGCGATCCCCTTACTGGTCAAAAAAAAAAAGATAACTCTAGCTATACTTAGGGGCCCCCATTTTTAAAAGGGGGGGATTCCATAAGGAGAGCCAATTGGAGGGGAAGATGACTAGTTCGGTTTGCTAAGTGCTAGTATATCTCCTCTGCAGAGGGTTTACAGCTTCCTCAGTCCATGTGTATGAGGTCCCCCATTCGACTCGCTCTGTTATTCTCTGGGGTATGCCTGCACGGGAAACGCAGTTATCTCTATTTTACAGGTAAGGGGACGGGTCTCGGACCATGTAAGTAAATGATTCGGCATCACACGGGTGGTGCAATGACCAGGGAGACCAGGGAGAGACCTCAGGTCTTCTGACACCCAGTGCAGTGTGTTGTAGTGTAAACTCCCTCTCGGCAGGGGTCAGCTGAGGAAGGATTCCCAGAAGATGGTCAGAAACATGGGAGAGCAGCTCAGCCAGGAAGGTTCCACACGTGTACTAGTACCGAGGCCGAGGATCCAGGAAGTGAGAACAGCAGAGCCGAGCCTCGGGAGAGGC
>NW_007731311.1:159839-161812 GCF_000696425.1 Galeopterus variegatus | reverse complement strand
AGGTCTTCTGACACCCAGTGCAGTGTGTTGTAGTGTAAACTCCCTCTCGGCAGGGGTCAGCGGAGGAAGGATTCCCAGAAGATGGTCAGAAACATGGGAGAGCAGCTCAGCCAGGAAGGTTCCACACGTGCACTAGTACCGAGGCCGAGGATCCAGGAAGTGAGAACAGCAGAGCCGAGCCTCGGGAGAGGCTATTTGTGGGTAGGGGCGGAAGACAGAGGACTGAGCATTCTGGGCTGGGTTTTTCACAGATGGTTCGGTTTCTGCGTGTTCCACGAGCCAGCTGAGCAGGTGATGTGTTTTCTTCCTCTTTTTCAGGTATATGCCATTCCACCTTCCGCTTGCCGAGACGAAGCACGGCTCAAGGAAAAAGAGTATGACTTCCCACCTCCAGTGAGACAAGCTGGAAGGCCGGACGTGAGGCCCGAGGGGGCTTATGACATCCCCCCAACCAACACCAAGCCATTGGGGAAGGACCTTCCCATCACATATAACTGTGATGTTCCAGGAGCTGCTGAAGCAGTGGCGTGGAGACACCCAGGCCTGCCCCTGAACTACCCGCCTCCACCGCTGGGACCACCGATGGGCGTTCAGAGCGATGCCTATGATGTTCCCCGGGGAGTCCAGTTTCTTGAGCCAGCAGCAGAAACTGGTGAGAAAGCAAGTCCTGAAGACAGAGACGGTGTGTACGATGTCCCTCTGCACAACCCACCAGACGCTAAGGGCACTCGGGACGTGGTGGATGGGATCAACCGGCTGTCTTTCTCCAGCACGGGCAGTACGAGGAGTAACATGTCCACGTCCTCCACCTCCTCCAAGGAGTCCTCCTTGTCAGCCTCCCCATCTCAGGACAAAAGGCTCTTCCTGGATCCAGACACAGCCATCGAGAGACTTCACCGGCTCCAGCAGGCCCTGGAGATGGGCGTCTCCAGCCTGATGGCGCTGGTGACCACAGACTGGCGGTGTTACGGATACATGGAAAGACACGTCAATGAGATACGCACCGCGGTGGACAAGGTGGAGCTGTTCCTCAGGGAGTACCTCCATTTCTCCAAGGGAGCCGTAGCAAATGCCTCCCGCCTCCCAGAACTCGTCCTCCACAACAAGATGAAGCGGGAGCTCCAAAGAGTCGAGGACTCCCACCAGATCCTAAGCCAGACCAGCCATGACTTAAATGAGTGCAGCTGGTCCCTGAATATCCTGGCCATCAACAAGCCCCACAACAAGTGTGATGACCTTGACCGGTTTGTGATGGTGGCAAAGACAGTGCCGGATGACACCAAGCAGCTCACCACAACCATCAACACCAACGCAGAATCCCTGTTCAGACCAGGCCCAGGCAGCTCACATCTGAAGAATGGGCCCGAGAGCATCATGAACTCAACTGAGTTCCCACACAGGGCCTCCCAGATGCAGCTGCTGCCTCCTGGGGACCAGAAGGCCCAGGCCCACAGCAAGCCATTGCCCTCAAGCCTGGGCAAGGAGCAGCCACCTGACTGCAGCAGCAGTGATGGCTCTGAGAGGAGCTGGATGGATGATTATGATTATGTCCACCTACAGGTAAAGATGCCAAACTCATAGAACACCTGCCCTCACATTCGGGGAGCCTGGGACGAAGGCCTGAAAGGCTGGTTGGCTGCATGGCCCAGGGAGAGAATATGATTGGTGGTAATTGAAGTGGTTGGCGGTTGGAGGTGCTGTTGTCCAGTAGGAAGACACTGGACGACAGTCCTGAGTCCTCGGCTCTAGGCTCTTTCTCTGACACTAATTGCGTGACTGACTTTAATCTCCTTGAGCTTTAATTTCCTCATCTGCAGAATGAATGACATACAGGGCTGGATTAGATCCCACTGATATGGCTCAGGCAAGTAGGAGGAGAGTCACCAAGTAGGACACTGGGTCCTCTAGTAATAATAGCAGCCCCACTTCTATTTGCATTTTATCATATAGATCCATATAATACCTTATTTGGG
>NW_007731311.1:156713-158632 GCF_000696425.1 Galeopterus variegatus | reverse complement strand
AAAAAAAAAAAAAAAAGGAAGAAAAGAAAAGAAAAGAAAAGAACCCTGAGAAATAGTACCTATTTCAAGGAGATCATGGGTAGCTCTCCAAAAAAGGTAAGGTGGAGCAGAGACACACCACATGGAAACGGGCTTTAGTTTTCAGCCTCAGCCCACGCAGTGATTCTGGAAGTCTGGCCGAGAAACATGTCATCCCCGTCTGGGGTTCACAGGGCCTAATTGGGCATGCGGGCAATTGCCTAGGCAGTGGCAAATGAGAGGGTATTTATGTGTTTGTCGATGAAATTGTTAGCTAGTGAATCACAGTGATAACACAATGTGTTCTCTATGTTGAAAAATAATAGGGTAAGGAGGAGTTTGAGAGGCAGCAGAAAGAGCTACTGGAAAAAGAGAATATCATCAAACAGAACGAGATGCAGCTGGAACATCATCAGGTATGTTCAATCAGAACAAAAGCTACTCGGTGTTGAAGAGATTTCCCACTTAATAGGGAAGGTATAACTTCAAAAGATTGTGATTTTGATCCTTCCAGCGCACTGGCAAAAATAAGCTCCCGGGTGTGTAACAGGCAGGGCATGAAAACAAAGACAAGGCTTACAGCCTTGCCATCCAGGTTACCTGGATTCCATCCACATGGCCATNAACAAAGACAAGGCTTACAGCCTTGCCATCCAGGTTACCTGGATTCCATCCACATGGCCATAGTTTTAGGCTAAGCCTCCACATCTGTCATACAGAACTGTTTGGGATAAGGCTTTTGGTGTCCAGAAACAAGACCCACTCAAGCTAACCCAAGCCAACAGTTGTATACAGTGAGGCAGTTGCAGGGGATTCAGGGACAGAAAACGAAGACGCGGCCAAGTCTGGCGAGTCTAGGTCTGTCACTTACCTCCTTCTCTTGTACTTTCTTTGCTTCTCTCTGTCAGTCTGCTTCATTCTCCCCTATTTTCTGCTTATCTACTCACTTGGCCCCACTTTATCTTTACAGAACCCATCAATGTCCACTCAGAGCCCTTTCTATAGATGGTTTTTCATCTCAGCTTTCTCAGCTGATGGTCGGCTCTGTCTGTGGTTCATCAAATTCCTAAGAAAGAGTCTGATCGGACTATACTTTCCTCTGTGTATCTTTCTGTCTCACTCTCTATCTCTATCTCTACCTCTACCTCTGTCTCTCTACCTCTCACTAGAACACAAGCCTATGGCTTGGGTGTTCTTGGTCTAATCTATGGGTAGGATGCAATGTTTTCAAAATATATCCAAGCCCGTTTACCAAGGACTTTGGGCAGGGCATGTTCCTTCAAAAGTTGGTATGAATTGGGCAGGATACTGCTAGGACAAGGGCATAAAAATAAAGAGAAATGGATTGAGAACATCCAAGCCTTTTAAGAAGGAGTGAAATGAAGTGAAATGGCTCAAAATATCACTCCGTACCCCATAAGTATGTAAATTACTGCTTGTCAATTTAAAAAATGTAAATGAAGTGGCATGGAACATGAACCTGAGTTCTAGTCCTTCTTTCTGACCAGCTATCTGTGCGACTATAGGCAAGTCGTGTAACTGTCCTGAACTTAAGTTACTTCTCTATAACATGGGAGAGTTCCCCGCATCTAATGAGACGATATATTGATGAACATATGGGCAAAAGCATATGCTATATGAAATATAATTCATTATTTTTAAATACCTTGAAACATCACCATGTATGTGTTTATGTTTGCCCTGGCATTTGGCCAGGTAAGACTGCAGGGCTTTAGAGAACTTGTTGAAACCACAGTAATTCCTAAGAAAAAAGCAGATTCCATAGAAAAGTAAAGTTGGCTGTGCATTTCTCAGGGGAGAAGCTGGGTAAGCTGCTCTGACTCAGCCCCACCTCAGGGTGGGAGATTAACTGTATTCCAAGCTTAAGTCAGAGATAGTCC
>NW_007731311.1:153225-156117 GCF_000696425.1 Galeopterus variegatus | reverse complement strand
ACTCAGCCCCACCTCAGGGTGGGAGATTAACTGTATTCCAAGCTTAAGTCAGAGATAGTCCGTACCCACAAATAAGAGGTCTGTCCTCTTAATTGCAATTATTATAATTGCAATTAAAATAATACACCAGTTGGGGGCAATGAGAAGAAAAAAAAGAAGTCTGATTCATGAGAAGAAAAAAAAAAGTCTGATTTTGTGCAAGCCCCTTTTCTTTTAACGGCTCTGGGGGGCTAAGTATCATGATGCACATTCAGCATTCAGATTTACTTAGAGATGTTCTCTTCCATGAGTGCACGTGCGTTTACATGCATTAGTCTTCCCTGTGGTGCTGGATTATAACATATCTACAAATCTTGACAGAAAGAGTAGGAGAAATAGAAAAGGGTCATGAATTGAAATTTCATCTGAGCATCTTGAAGCGATAATCAAGGCTTTTCCCCAAGAAGGAGCAAACTGTTGGTGATTTATTTGACAAAATGATCACTAGATTTAGTTGTGCCTTGCCACCACTCAACATTCAATAAACATTTGCACAGAGCCTAAGATGTACCAAACTCTATTCTAAGCATTTTGCAAATATTAACTCACTTAACCTTCATAGAGGTGTAGGTAACAGGGCTGGGGTTAAAACCCTAAGCCACCTTCCAGCCAGAGGGCAGAAGAAACCAGTAGTCCAGTCACAGAAGGTCTGAGCTGGAGGATTCCTTAGAGATCATCTTTCCCAGCATCTGTATTTTATAGTTCAGGAAAGGAAGGCGACTTGACCAAGGCCTCACAGCTAATAAGCATCTGACACTTATNATTAACTCACTTAACCTTCATAGAGGTGTAGGTAACAGGGCTGGGGTTAAAACCCTAAGCCGCCTTCTAGCCAGAGGGCAGAAGAAACCAGTAGTCCAGTCACAGAAGGTCTGAGCTGGAGGATTCATTAGAGATCATCTTTCCCAGCATCTGCATTTTACAGTTCAGGAAAGGAAGGCGACTTGACCAAGGCCTCACAGCTAATAAGCATCTGACACTTATTACGGCTTAAAATCCCTATCTTTTAACTCCAAGCCCAGGTTAATTTCCATTGCGACCCACTGCCTCGCCCTAATGAAATCAACTTTTATCTTTCTTGCAGCTGAGCCAGTTCCAGCTGTTGGAACAAGAAATTACAAAGCCGGTGGAGAATGACATCTCCAAGTGGAAGCCGTCTCAGAGCCTCCCGACCACACACGGCAGCGTGGGAGCTCAGGATCGGCAGCTGCTGTGCTTCTACTATGACCAGTGTGAGACCCACTTCATTTCCCTTCTCAACGCCATCGATGCCCTCTTCAGTTGTGTCAGCTCGGCCCAGCCCCCGCGGATCTTCGTGGCACACAGCAAATTTGTCATCCTCAGTGCACACAAACTGGTGTTCATTGGAGACACACTGACGAGACAAGTGGCTGCCCAGGACATTCGCAACAAAGTGATGAACTCCAGCAACCAGCTGTGCGAACAGCTCAAGACTATAGTCATGGCGACCAAGATGGCGGCCCTGCACTACCCCAGCACTCCCGCCCTGCAGGAGATGGTCCACCAGGTGACAGACCTGTCCCGGAATGCTCAGCTGTTCAAGCGTTCTTTGCTAGAGATGGCAACGTTCTGAGAGGAAAAGGAGGAAGAAGGGACTGAGTTATTGGTTGCTAAGGAAAACTGGAAATACTGTCTGGTTTTTGTAAATGTTATCTATTTTTGTAGATATTTTATATGAAAGTGAAATATTTTAACATTTTGTGAATTAGACAACTTTCAGAAATTCAGGGAGTGGGAGAGGAAAATCTTTTTTTTTTTTTTGCCGTGTCGTTCTTGGGTATAGATATAAGCATCTGAGACCTAAAGTGTACAGAAACTGTCTACGTGCTCGTGTATGCCTGTGTATTCATGTTTGTTTGTAGTTGTTTGTCTGATACATTCCATTAAAAAAAAAAACATGAATTAAGAAGCACCTTAGTAAGTACCTCCTAATGCTGCATTTTCTTTTAATTTTTAGAAAACATACCATCTAGTTGTAATATTGCTCTACATGACTAGAGATGATTCTGAGCCTGGCACTTCAAACCCTGGGAAGTGTAGTATATTTGCACGTGTTCAGCTCTGAAATAATGGGGCATGGGTGGCATGGCCTATCTGTATTTTGAAACCCCTTTCAAATTGACCATCTTGAACACATTATGGCAAAATGCTCCACTTCCGGTGGAAACAGCCCTCTTGGAGAGCAAGGTTCAGGAAGTATATGTTAATCCAAGCTCCGATGTTTCAGGTGCTGGAAAGAGGAGAGACCCGCGTATAGGACTGGGTTGTTTCAGCTCTGAGAAGAAGCCACAATAAAAGGAGAGTGCTTGTTTCCCTGGGGCTATTTGATCTTCTGCATTTGCAAGTGATTCAGTCGTGAGGTTTTCTGAAGGATGTTTTTTAGAGTTGTAAAACACTATTATATGCAGCAGGAATTCATAAAGACACATCAGACTGTGGCTGTCCACAAAATAAAAGGATGGTTTCATCTGCCAGTTGTAAGCAGAGGCCTCTCTGACTCTTAATACTCATTTAGGTGCTATTACCCCCATTACGTGAGGGAAACTGGCCAGTTCCTTGGTCACTGAACTTTAGAGCCACCAGGTGTATCCTGCTTTCTAAGAGAATTCATTGCTCGGTCTTGCACTGTCTTAAAACTCACAGATGCAGACCTGACAGAGCAGCTGTACAGAGTCCACCTAATCTTTACAACTCCGTATGGCCAATATCCTGTTGTATAAACCCCACCACCATCTCACAGCTGGTCACAGCATCTATTCTACCTGCTGGTGTTGACACAGCACAGACACCACACCCATCAGATTCGTCTTAGGTCAAATGAAATACAGTATT
>NW_007731311.1:150976-152067 GCF_000696425.1 Galeopterus variegatus | reverse complement strand
GTGTGTGTGTGTCACTTCAGACTATATTTGCATCTGAAGAAAATTCTGGAATCTGTGGACATTGTCAAATTGAAATATCCAGAACAAGGCCTCACTTCACCAGCCTAAACATTCAATGACGGGTAATATGGATGTTACCAGTCATGTCATTTTAGAATTAAAGAAAATTACTCTATTTATTCTGGAAGGGACATAAAGAAATAATTAAAAACAAACTATATAAACTATAAGCAAACCATGTAAATCATAATTGTTAATGGTTGGTCCATTCTTTCATTCAGGTATCCTACTGAGATTTATAGATAAAATATTTAAATATACCTTGTATCATTTTGCCCACACATATAAGCATTAATTGATTTTTGACAAAAATATAAGAGCATTTCAATGTGGGAATGAAAAGTCTTTTTTTTTTTAATGGTGCTAGGAAAACTAGATCTCTCTATGAAAAAATGAATACTTATATCCCACAGAGAAATTAATTCAAATGGATCATAGACCTAAATGTAGAACTTAAAACTAGAACTTTTAGAAAAAAAGTAGGAGAAANCCCCCATTACGTGAGGGAAACTGGCCAGTTCCTTGGTCACTGAACTTTAGAGCCACCAGGTATATCCTGCTTTCTAAGAGAATTCATTGCTCAGTTTTGCACTGTCTTAAAACTCACAGATGCAGACCTGACAGAGCAGCTGTACAGAGTCCACCTAATCTTTACAACTCCATATGGCCAATATCCTGGTGTATAAACCCCACCACCATCTCACAGCTGGTCACAGCATCTATTCTACCTGCTGGTATTGACACAGCACAGACACCACACCCATCAGATTCGTCTTAGGTCAAATGAAATACAGTATTTCCTACCTAGTGGTAAATGTATTCACATACTACCAAGCCAAGAAGCATGTTATCTATGGTTCTTCAGCCCAGTTCTTATTTAATAGTTTTATTGCAACCTATTTGGAAACATGTTCTTATTTGCAATGTATGACTTGACTGAACTAAGCTACTTGTTTTGAACAACCAAATCATTGGAACAGGAAAGGATTTAAGAAAAAGGAATGCATAATCTCAGTGTGATAAAAAAAAAA
>NW_007731311.1:146606-149326 GCF_000696425.1 Galeopterus variegatus | reverse complement strand
TGGATCATAGACCTAAATGTAGAACTTAAAACTAGAACTTTTAGAAAAAAAGTAGGAGAAAATCATTGTGATCTTAGGTAGAGAAAAGTTCCACAATAGAATACACACAAACAAAAATATATAACTCAAAAGAAAAAGATTGATAAATGGACTTCATCAAAATTATAAACTTTTACTGTTTTGAGGAAACCATTAAGAAAACAAAAAGTCAAGCCATACACAGACCAGGAGAAAATATTTCCACCACATATATCAGCCAAGAACTTGGATCAGAATTAGGAGACAAAAACAAAATTTTTTTAACCAAGCAAAAATTTTGAGCAGAAACTTACAAAAGAAGACATATTAGTGGACAATAAGTAAATGAAATAAGAAACACACCAAATATAATCACTAAAACTAAAAAGACAAGCCATACCAAGTGTTGGCAAGAAATGGGAGCAAACGTAACTTTCATACACTGTGGGTGAGAATGTAAAATGGTACAAAAGATGGACAGTTTCCTAAAAGATTAAATCCATGCTCACCACATGACCTAACAATTCCTCTCCTAGGTATTCACCCAGGAGAAATAAAAACACGTGCCCATACAAAGACTTCTGTAAGAATATTTACACTAGCTGTATTTGCAATAGCAGAAGTTAGAATCAATCCAAAGGTCCACCTGTGTGAATGAATAAAGCCATGTGGTATATCCACACAATGGAATACTACACAGAAGTAAGAAGGGAAAAAAAATTGAACAAAGGCAACATGAATGAATTTCAAAATCACTATGATGCTGCAGTGGATCGAATTATGTTGTGTATTCGGAGCTTAATCCCCACTGTAACTGTTGAGGGTGGGAGATCTTATTATGGTAATTGAAAGGTGGTCCCCTGAAGAGGTATTTAGATTGTAGGACCACCCTGTAGTGAGTGGATTAAAAATGGTGGTCACGGACGTGGTTTGGAGGGCTTTAAAAGGAGAGTGAGTAAGGAAGCTGGTTTCTTGCTCCCTCTCGCTCCCCCATCTCACATGTTATACCCTGCCATCACCGTCGCCACCACCAAGGCTCTCATCAGATTTATTCACTGGTCTGTGGACTTCCCAGCTTCAGAAACTGTAAGAAATAAGTTTCATGTTTTTAATAAATCACCCAATTTCATGTATTTTGTTATAAGCAAAAGAAATGGACTAATACAGATGCTAAAAAGAAGCCAGATTAAAGAGTACAGATGGTATGTTTCCATTGACACAGAATTTTAGAAAATGCAAACTACTCTATAGGGACAAAGCACATCAGTGCTTGCCTGGGGAGAGGAGTGGTGGAAGGACTGTGTTCCAAAGTGTAAGGATAATGTAAGGATACTGTAGGCACTCAAATGTAAGGACACCATGGGCACTCAAGTGGAGGGGGAAAAGCATTCCCTAGCAATATGGCGCCCTTCCGGGTTCTTCTCCACAGTAAACAAGCCTGCCGGTGCCAGNGAAATGTGACTAGTACAACTAAGGAACTGTTTTGTATTTTAGTTAATTTCAGTTCATTTGAATTTAAATAGCCACATGCGGTTGGTTGATGGCACAGTATTCAGATCTTGATTGTTATGGTAATGGTATTGTTATGTGAATGAATAAATTTGTCAACATTTATTATAATATACAAGGGTACTTCAAAAAGTTCGTGGAAAAGTAGAATGGAAACATGATACAAATCTCTCCGTGAACTTTTTGAAGTGCCCTCGTATGCGTAAAATAGGTACATTTTATTGTCTGTAAACCTTACCTGTTAAAAGTTAATTTTGAAATCAGGCAAAGCATGTCCCTACTAATTCTAATATTCCATTTTCTTTTCAAGTCAGTAGTACCACCAATTCATAGAAACATTGTAGGGCCCATAGAAAAAGGTCAAATTAGAAAGTTCAGCTTTTTAAAACCATAATAGGCTATTGCTTTAGAGTCGGTACTGAGCTAGTTGAAGACCATCCAGGAAGACAAACTTGCAGTCAGTAAAAGCCTATCTAGACTTTAGATGTTTCCCCATGAACCATGTAGACATTCTTATTTTATTTTACTATTTTATTTTTTATTGAAACAATTGTACATATCTGTGGGGTACAGCTCGGAATATCAATATCCGTGTGCAATATGTGCTGCTCAAATCAAGATAATTAGTATATTCAACATTACACAATGTAATCATTTTTTGTGGCCCTTTGCCAATTTCTTGCTAACTCCCCTCCGTCTCCCCCTTTCCCACCTCTTGTGGCCTCAGTTCTGTTCTCTCCTTTTGAAAGTCCAAAATATTATTGTGATTGTTGTATCTTTCTTTCTTTATTTTTTTAGCTCCCACTTATGAGTGAGGACATGCAGTACTTGCCTTTCTGTGCCTGGCTTATTTCACTTAACATAATTTTCTCTAAGTTGCATAGACATTTTTCATATTTTCTAAGGAATTATAACAAAAGAAATAATGCCATTCACCAGAGAACATGAAAAACAACAACGATTCATTTATTCACTGAACATTTCCTGCCTGGCCAGCCAGAGCAGGGAATCTTCCCTGCCTGTCAACAAGACAACAGCTATCCCAGCCAGAGAGGCCCTCCCAGCCTCCCTGCCAGTGTATCTGTGTGCTCAGCAATGTGCCAGTACCAAAGGACAGGAAAGATCTGCTTTCTGCCTGCTGTGGAGGCAAAAAGTAAACATGTCCTTTAAATAATTTAAGGCAGGGGCCGGCC
>NW_007731311.1:122042-146263 GCF_000696425.1 Galeopterus variegatus | reverse complement strand
GCAGTGCAGGCACAACACCGAGGGTTGCAATCCCGGTACTGGTCAGTAAAAAAAAAAAAGACAAAAAGGAAAAAAAAAATAAATTATAAATAAATAAATAAATAAATAAATAATTTAAGGCAGAGTATAGACAAATGCCTACCTGCAAGTTACAGGCAAAGACTTTAGGGTATAGCAAATGAGAAAAATCAAAGTGATCTGGGTTAGTTAGAAACAGCCACATGCAAAGAGTTGAAAGATTAATCATAAAGGAAGGGCTAACTGGAGGGAAGAGGAAAGCCTGGTAAAGTCTGGCAGGTAGGACTGAACGCTGCAGAGGAGGCATGGCAAGGTGGGTAATGAGGGGCTCCCTAGAATCGCACCACACAGTGACTGCGGCTCTGCATTTTTGTACCTTCAGAGAATTGCTTAACTCAGAATAAAGAGGCATGCCAAATGTTGGCTTAATGAAACTGAGCATTAGACACAACATACCATCCTCTCAAAGAAGAGAAAGGAGAGAGCAGGAGGAGGGGGCCAGATGACACAAAGGAGATAATAAAGACAATGAACACTATGATAGGATAAAAGGAGGGGATGGTGAGAGGAGGGGAGACAGGGGTGAGAATGAGTGGAGGCTGAGAGCAGAGGAGACACGGAGAGAGGAGGCAAGAAAGACATCAGAAAAAGAGTAGTTAGAAAAGAGTCAGTGAAACCAACAACAGGCTGCAGGAGATACACATTCGGTTTTTTTTGTTTGTTTGTTTGTTTTCATGACCGGTAAGAGGATCACAATCCTTGGCGTGGTGTCGCCCGCACCACACTCAGCCAGTGAGCACATCGGCCATCCCCATATAGGATCCGAACCTGCGGCGGGAGCGCAGCTGTGCTCCCAGTGCCGCACTCTTCCGAGTGCGCTACAGAGTAGGCCCAGGAGATACACATTCTAAAGCACTATTTTACATTCTTAGATACTCCAGGTGCTCAGATATTACAAGAAACAAATGGTTAGTGGATATTCCTTGAAAACAGGGTTGCATGGTCATTTTGGAAAATACAGTACTGCATAGTCTATCGCTCCAAGGGGAGAGATGAACATACTCATGAGCGTGTAAAAGGCTCTAAGAAGTCTTACAATAAGGAAACCTGCCTTGTCCACGGATATTCCTTGAAAACAGGGTTGCATGGTCATTTTGGAAAATACAGTACTGCATAGTCTATTGCTCCAAGGGGAGAGATGAACATACTCATGAGCGTGTAAAAGGCTCTAAGAAGTCTTACGATAAGGAAACCTGCCTTGTCCATTGTTTCTCAAAATATTTTAACCCTAAGACCTGTTATCTGTCTCAACATTTATGGAAACCTGGTCTAGAATATTCCATTCATTTTTCTTAGTTTTTCTCCTCCCACAAACGGACAAGGCCTGCTAGTGAGACTCATCTCACAGAATCATGGTTGGTGTTACCCATATTAATCCAAGTGAAGTCCTCTGTCCTTAACAGTGTTTTAGAACCAGCGGCCTAGGGACTACCCTCGTTTTGACCTGTAGCACTCACACTCATCCTGAATCTATACAAGGCATCCAAATAAGCACCTGAACATACTTAACTGTTTCCTCAATTCATTTCCCATCATCTGAATGCTCTAAAAAAATGGAGAGAACAAACCAATGATTAGTTTGCATGGGCTTCTCCAAATAATCATTAAACACCTTTGGACTAGAATTTTTTTGGAGAAATGCTTTGGAAAGGCCAATTTCAGATGAATGGTTTTAAAATAAGGTACCTTTCAAACAAAAAGCAGGAAAGTGAAAGAAAAATAAAATATATATAGATGAGAAGAGAAACATAGAGACACTTTGGCCTATCCCAGAATTTAGTCTAAGAAGAGGTACTTGATGCATGAGAAGTCTTCTTGAAGGTGCCAATAATGATATGGACAAATATACACGTTGACTAATGCGGTTAAACCCTGGCTGTGTTAAGGCATGAGAGCAATAGACGGATAAGATCAATATCCACCATTTATTGGTATTCAGTTTGTGTCAGCAGATGCATCAAGCACGTTGTCTCTGTCCTCAACTGTAACTTTCTTAGGTAGTTCTTATTTTCACTTTACAGACGAGGCTGAAGCTAGACGAGATTAAATCCCTTGGTCTGAGTCCTGTGGTTGGTAATGGACGTGACCTTTGACCTACACTGCACTGAGCACTCCGAGAGCTGCAGGCAGGCAAGTGAAGAAAGGATACTTCTTGGTAACTGCATGTACAGTCATGACCTGAGGGGGACTTAGTTGGTGGCTTTCTCCAAAATCATGCAAGAGGCAAGGACAAAAGATATGTGATTGCAATTTTAAATATGACTATACTTGTATGTGATTTTGAATATGGTCCTCTTTGCAATAAATTTTCATGATGATAAAAAAATTCCTTTTATTTATCAATTCACACAACCAGTTTCTCCCCCTCCCCCTCAAAAGACTAAGCTGCATACAATATTTTTTTAAACAAAGGAAACTGGATAAAAAGAAAATAAGGGCAGAAAACTAAAATAAAGCTGTTCACGTAGTTCACACCCAAAACGCATGCCGTAAAGGCCTGTAAACTCTGGCCTCGAGCTTTCTGGACAGCCAGTGAAATAAAGAATATGCGATCAGTTACGTGATTTACAAGTATCCATAAAACGAAAGCTAGCCAACTATTCCCTATACTGAGAACTCAGAAAGCGTTCAGCCAGGTCTTCACAGCAGGTGACCATATCACAGTGAATTAAGCTGCACATGCTGCTTGTCCTAACAGGATAAGTGACACCCACGATCTTGTTCCCAGTAACGCTCCTCCACGTGCACAAAGGGCATAGCTTCCACGCTGTTAATCTTTCTCTAAGTCAAGCACTTTTAAGTCCAGAATGTGAGTTTTAAGGCCCACCATGACATAATCCAGACAGCTCTGTCACTTTCATTTCCTGCTCTGTGCTTCCATGAATTCTCCACAGCAGCCTCTCTGGACCATTCGGTCTTTCCTGAGTGCCTTTGATTTTTCTCCTCTTTCTTCCTATTCACTTGCTGTCACTCACCTTAATCTCTGACACTCAAAATACAGGGCCAGAAAGGCAGAGAGTATGTTACACACACCTGGTCGGTGGTGTTTTTTTGGACAGCCTTCGTTAGCCTTTCCACCAAGCTTGCACAATTATTAATACAACTTCAATCACGCATTTGTTCTTCAAATACTGACTAAACACCTCTTATGCACCTGGCTCTGAGGATCCAACAGCGAGCAAAGAAATCTAACACTTTCTTTGCTTTTATGGACCTTAAATCTGGTGAGTGACAAAAAAAAAAATTGGTTTTAAAAATCAAAAATATAAGGAAATTTGCAACTGTGAAAAGCTATGAAGTGAAGATACCTAGCACTGTAAGAGGGAACACTGGCACATTGTAACCCAGTGTGGAGAGCAGGACAGCTTCCTTTGGGAAAAAGTGTCATCTGAGATCTGATGAGTGAACAGACTTTGTCTATGCACAGAGGGGCAAGGACATTCCAAGCAGAAGGAGGAGTGGGGGGCCAAGGCCCTGGGGCCCCCAGGATCCTGCCATGTTCAAGGGCCTGGAAGAGGCCAGCGTGCCTGGAGCACAGCAGGGAAGAGACAGTGATGCATGAGGCTGCAGAGGTGGCAGGTACCAGGCCATGCAAGCCTCAGAGGCCACATCAAAGATATGCGTTTTATCCTGAGAGCAACTGAAAGATTTTAAACAGAGGTGTGATGCAATCCAGTTTTTGTTCTGAAAACAGCACTCTGGCTGCAGTCTGGAAGACGGCGAGAAGGGGCCTTATGGAGCCTGGGAGCTCAGGTAGGAGGCCATGGGATCAGTTCTAGGAGAAGCAGTGAAGGTAGCTTGGATCAGAATGGATGGGTGGAGATGGGGAGAAGAGGCTAGACTCTGGGGGTGTGGGGTGGGGGGAAATCATCAGGAGTGTTATGACTGCACATGGCGCATGACAGAGAGGAGCCAGGGAAAGGTTTCTGGCTTGGGCATCTGGATGGATGTGGGTCCTCTCTTGAGCTGGGATGCACCAATCTCCATGGAACCAGCCTGTGGTGTGGTCCACACCTACTACACGCTCCCTGCCTGGCACTGAGTGTGGCACTAGGCACAGGACAAGAGGGAGGGGGCAACACTGGACAAGAAACCCCAAATCGTATCAGGAGAAGGCCCTACGGTAAGACTTTCTCCTGCGTTGTGAACCTGTAGGCACATGCTTATTTTATGGTTGGGAAAGAAAAAGAAAAAAAGGAAAGAAAAACCCTTTCAAGGTTTTGAAAGGGTTTTAATGAGTAGAGACCAGTATGCAGAGGAGACACTCCTAAAAAGGCCAACTGAGAATATTCAGCACACTGACTTTTATCTCCGGGTTTACTATTACGAGGCTCTAAAACAAATCCCTCTGCAGCCTGGGGGGAGAAAGAACCACCACCATACCTCACAACATGATTTAAGTCGTCTCCCCAAAACTATCATTAAGAAAACTGAGTTAACAGAAGGACACCTTACTTTGTCTCCTGGCGGACAATTTTCCAGGGAGACAAGAGTCAACAAGGGACGTGGGTAAATGAAAACACACCCCTCATTTTCTCTGGCCTGCCCGGCAGTCAAGAGACTATCAGACACTATCCCTCCCCAGCACTCAGCATCCAAAAGCAGTTTACGAGTCTCTTTTACAACCCGGCTGCATGACAAGGGTTTTTCAGACCATCTGAGCCATTTGTGACTTAAATCCCAGTTTAAAAAGTTGTAGTTTCTAAGAACAATGGTTGTGAAGGCAACATTTTAAACATTGGTCAGAGAAGCAACTTATTTCAGAGTCTTGCACAATGTTGAAATACAAGACAAGGGACTGGTGTGGGTGTATTTTTAGAAGGATATGAAAATGACGTAAATGGACAACTCAGTTAAGGTCGTCCTTGCCTCAGGCAATTATTTCTACCTATGTGTCTAGACCACACATCAACACTAGAAAGGGAATAAAATTTGACGGGCCTCCCAATCCTGTTTGCAAGGAAAATCAACAAACAAGAAAACAAAAGACCCACCAGGATCATTGAGAAGGGAACTTGTAGGGACCTGCTGTGTGGAGGAAAGCTTTTTAGAGAAGTTGCCATGTACTCTGTTGCTTGCAAAGGGCAGTAAACTTGTGCGTGTTTACACCTCTCACCTGTCTGCCCTTGGAAGAGGACCCAAAGAGCCCTTTACTGCCTTGCCACTGCAAATGGCCAGCACCCATTCACCCTGGGTAACAAGGGCTTTGGGCACCACCTAGAATTGTCTGAAGCTTTTCACTAGTGACCAGGATTTTGCTGACGTCTCACACAGGACCCCCTTGTGGTCTTGTGGGGAAACGAGTGGCTGAGGTGGACAATTGGGTTTTTAAAGTTAGTTCCACCATCAGCCAGCCTGAGAAATAGGCATTTTAATGCAGACCTGACTCAATGTTGTGAAAATAAGCTTTTAAAATAATCCTTAAGTGCTCTGCAAACACACGGCGGTGCTATTATTTTCTTGCCTGCACATCTCCCCATTCTACCATATATTTCAGATCTAGGGCATCTGGAACCATAAGTTCATCTTCTCTATCTCATGGCCTAGCTCACATAAGGAGCTCAATTTGGTTTGTTGACTGGCTTACTGACCAAATGAATGAATCCACTCCTAACACCCCTCAATCCCACATTGGAGAAGTCCTTTAAAGCTAAAAGGACATTGCAGCGTCCTTAAAGATAACAAGTAAAAACTGAAATTCTTCCAAACATCAGGATTTAGAGTGTCCATAAGTTATTGTTGTATTGTTTCCCTTTATATAAGTATTTTTCATCATTTAATTTAGTGCCTTCTGTCGTTGGGTGACTATGTGATTTCTCTGTTCTAAGTTCCTGAGGTTGGATTTCACGTTTCATACCTCCTGGTGAGCTCAGCCCCAATGCACGCCTTTGCAAAGTCAGTATAACCAGACCAAACCCTGTTCCTGGATTTTGAATCCATGGCTTTGCATAACAGTGATGTTAATCATCCAACATGCTCTCTGGACATGACTGGACACATTTGTTACATCTTTATGCTGATACTCAGACCTTGGACCATGGCACCAAGGTCGAAAACAGTAATTGCAGAGAAATTGACAGGAGGTTAAGTGAAAGAACACTTGGTTACCAATAAGCAAATTATAGGCACACCTATTCTTATTTTAGCATCAGGGAATGTTTCATTTCTTCTGAGTAACTGATAAGCTTTTTCTCATGGAAATATCTAACTGATCACATTTTCCTTTCTGCCTTTACTGCCAAGGTCAGAGAAATCTGATGCCCAATGTCAGTGACTAGTAACCTGTGGCTTGAACATCTGGATTCTAATTTTTTCCTTCATCTAATCTTTTCTACCTAACTCATTCCCTGTCCTTTTTTTTGGCCTACTGTCTTAGATCCATGTAATTAGCCACATGTAAGAGTTCAGATGCTCGCTGGGTGTGTAAAGAAACATGGGCTTGCTTCTCCCTAAGCTGAGTCAGGTGTTCCATAGTAGCATGGGCTGGGCCCCGAGGATTGCAGCTCATAGCCAATTCTCTTCTATATGCACCCACTACCAGGGTGCTAGGTAGAACAAGTTCCTCTGTTGGCTGTTCCTCACACCCTAAATCAGTCTTTCCTTGCAACTTCCCCCAGCCTCTAGTGTGAAACCAACCCAGACTTCCATCTCTGCCACCGTCTGTCTGCCCTCAAAGAACCAACGCCCTTTCCTGAAATCTGGACTTGGGCAAGTTTTAATATATTTGACCCTCCAAGCTAGCATTAAGGGTTAGGACTCCGTTCCTTTTTCTTTTAGAAGTGCCTTTGCCACTTTATAATTTCTTCAATGCAAGCTTGACTCGTCGGTGCCTGAAAATACACAAACTCCCAATGCTCTACCTGGAGCAGTGTCCGGGCCCTAACCACAGCGTGCTGTGGCCTCTGCAAGCCTCTGTGACTAGGAGGGGTGCAGTCTTTCCAGTCCCCTCTCTCCTCACATTCCTGTAGGAGGGAAGAGATTTCTCCCTCATGCGCACACACTGCTCCCTGTGACCGGGGCCTCCATGTGGCAGGGAAGCACACCTCAGTCTCCCCACAGACTGCTTGTTAGTTGCAATGGAAAAGAGTGATTACACAGTGGGGAAATCAGTCAACCCCTCGGCGGGGTAGGGCGATCAGACTCAATGCCACCAAGGAGGGCAGAGGACACCGTGTGTCTCCAGAAGGGAGACACTGAGGCGGTCACAACGTTGCTTATGGAGCGTCTCATTTCTTCACCTAATCATGAGGAAACATCAGACAAACACGAAAGGAAGAGAAAGTGTCATCATTATAAAAGATAAAGAAAGGCTGTGGAAATGTTTCTGATGCAAGGAGGCCAGAGAGAGACAACTAGATAAAAACACCTTGCCCTAGACTGGATGCTGTTCCAGCAGAAGTAACAAAGGGCATTGTTGGGTCAACTGTCAACATGGAAATGCAGATGGTAAGTGATGGAGTTTGGATGTGTTGTCTCCCTGTAAGAGCTGGTCTCTGTAGTAAGATATGGGCTTAAATTCCACCTCTGCCTCTTAGCTCCATGACCTTGAGCTACTTAACTCTCTGCAAGCCTTGATCTCCTCATCACTAACGTGGGTATATAATGATAGTAGCTATATCACAGGCTTGTTAGAAGATTTGAAATTGCAAATTAATATTTGTAAAGCATTTAGAATAGGGTCTGGACCACAGCATCATACAAATGTTTGATAACTACATTGCTACAATTCTGAAATTGAAAACAAGACAAACGTAAAAATTTTCCAAATGTACGAATTCTCTCTTAGGATCCAATGACTCACTAATATAATACGTCAGTGTTCTCATAGATTATCCTCTAATATCACAGATTCTCACTTTGCATTACTCCTGTGGCTGTTCGCTTAATGCCAGTTACCCTCATCGTTAGCTGGACAACTGCAAGGAATTCCTTACTGACCTCCCTGATTCCACACCCCCTGCATTCAGTGTAGCCATGTCACCCGCAGGGCACCCCAACACCCCTCCTGGTGTGGCATGCGAGGCCCCCCTTGACCGGAGCCTCATCTCCTACATCACATCCTGCCCTGCGTGAAGCCCCTCTTCACACATCGAGCCACTTCATCCCTTCCTAACTTGTCTCCTGCTGTTTCTCCCACCCGGCACACAATGACCATTTTCTCCCTGGCCTAATTTTTCCTCATCTGTGAATCACCCCATGCCTCTGTCTAATTCCTAAGCCCAGGCTCTGTCCTGCAGCATATCCCCCCAATACTGCAACACCTGTTCCGCACTGCTTGTTGGAGAAATCATTTCTTTCCCCAGATTCCCACAGTCATGCTGGGTTCCTTGCACATGTCCTCGGGGCAGAAGGTCATATTCCCCTCTCCAGCTCCACCCCCACCTTCTTTTCCATGGTAAGGAGACATTGCATAGTGTCACAGTACATAAGAGCTTCTCAAAAGCCCCAGTGTTAAGCTCCAGGAACATGTAAACAAACGCACTTAGAGGAATGTCTAAATTGTGAATTATAGGTACAAAAGGAACTATAAACAATTTAAACTAGTGAAGAATTACCCTGCTGTGTGGAACTGTTCTGTGCCAGTATTCATGCACAAGGACCTAGTCACAGAACAATGAAGAATGGTTATTCAGTTCCGTGGTCGGAACCACGAAGGCTAAGGTCATAGACAGACGTTCATTTTATGTCCCCTGTTTTCAGTAGTTTATGAAAAATGAGTCTTTCTGTCTGAGGCTTCCTTTGTCTAAGCTCAAATTCCATTTTGGAAATTCCGAACAAGCACTCTTCAATTAAAATGAATCATTTTTCCACATTATAAAAAATTTTAGATGTTTCTGAACAAAGTTGGTTGAAGTTAGAGAACTGGTTGGTCAAAAAGGAATGAGGGCTGTCAAATAATTTTAAATAATAAAGATTTTGGTTAAGTGATGTTGGGAAAATGGAATAATTGGTCAGGCTCCCTTCGCCTCGGAGCCTGTTCAGGGTCGTTTGGTAAACATTGTGTGTGTGGGTGGAGTGAGTGCACCTGCACGGCGCCACTTTGGCTGGTGTTTTACTGCCTTGGGCTCCCGCCCTGCACAGCCATGTTTTTCCAGGCCTGCAGCTTCCGAGGACTGTGTGGCCAGTTACCTAGCTCAGAGACCTGTGTGAAGGGTTTTGGTGACCCAGCCTGGCATGTGAATGAAGGGTTTGTGACCCAATCTGTGAATGGGCTTGAGGGGTCTGGGAGCTCCAGACCCAGCCCTAGCTCAACCATTGGCCCAGTCAGTTCAGGACTACCAGCAGGTAAAAGAGCGGCAACCACTGGCATGGTAGCCTAGCTTTACAACCAGCATCATGAACAGGATTAAGAGCTAGACAGTTGGCGCTGGGAGGATTCCAGACAGTAGCCCTTGTCATAGCCAGACAAGTGGAATGAGGTTTTTAAAGGAAAGATGTTCTTTAGGGAAATGTACCTTTAAATCTAGAACAATACCCCAAAAAAGCAACTGGAAATTAAGGAAATAAATTAAATAAACTGTCACTCAAAAGTAAGAAAAAAACAATAAAAGAAACCACAATAAAGTAGAAGGAAGGGAATCTTTTCCCTTACATTGAAGGATTTTGAAAATTATGGGTTTTTTTTTTCAGTTCCTTATTAAAATTATTCCATGAGGGTTGCAATACGATGATTTTCTAGTTCTACTTTTTTTCTGCCTGTATAAGTTGTACTTCTTCTATAATGAATACCTTGTCCCCATCAACTATTTTGTTACCCTGCAATGCAGTTTGAAAGGAATAATGCTTGATTCATCTGGAATAGTAATTGATGCCCCAGCAATCCACAATGGTAACCAATTCATAATTTAATAAATTTAATGGTAACCAACTTAATTTATAGCATTATTATGCACTCGCAGATTTTTTTTTTTTTTTGGATTGGTAAGGGGATCGCAATCCTTGGCATGGTGTGGTCCGCACCGTGCTCAGCCAGTGAGCGCACTGGCCATCCCTATATAGGATCTGAACCCGCAGCCTTGGTGCTAACAGCACTGCACTCTCCCGAGTGAGCCACGGGGCCGGCCCATGGACTCACAGATTTTAAAAGCCGCTTTATTGCGGTATAATTTACATACCATAATGTTCACCATTTAAAGTATAACATTCACATGTTTTTCTTATATTTTGCAATCATCACCATAATCTAATTTTAGAACATTTTCGTCATCACCAAAAGAGACCTTGTGTCTATTCATAATCACTCCTACTCTGTCTCCCTCCACCCTAGTCCTAGGCAACCATTAATATACTTTCTTTCTCTGTGGATTTACCTATTCTGGGTATTTTATATAAATGATATCATACAATGTGTGATCTTTTGTGACTGGCTTCTTCCACTCAGAGTCGTGTTTTTGTGACTCATTAATGTTGTAGCAAGTTTAAGTACTTCCGGTTTTTTTTTTTTTTTTTTTGCTGAATAATATTCTATTGTATGGATACGATATGGTTTGTTTACTCATTCATCAGTTGATGGCCACTGGGTTGTGCCCACATTTTGGCTATTGTGAATAACACTGCTATGAACATTCATGTACAGATCTTTGCATGGACATGTGTTTTCATTTCTCCCAGGTAGATATCCAGGACTGGGTAACTAGGTTATGCTAGGTTATGTGGTAAGTTTATGTTTAACGTTTTGAGGAGCTGCCAAACTCTTTTCCAAAGTGACTACACCTTTTATATTTACACTGGCCATATATGAGGTCCCAGTTTTCTTCACATCCTCACTAATACTTGTTATTATCTTTCTTTTTTATTATAGCCATTCTAGTGCATGTGAAGTGGTCTGTCATTGTGGTTTTTATTTGTATTTCCCTAATGACTAATAATGTTGAGCATCTTTTCATGTGTTCATTAGCCATTCCTTATCTTATATGGAAAAATGTCTACCCAAATCCTTTGCCCGTTTTTTAACTGGATTACTTGACTTTTATTATTTAGTTGCAAGAATTCTTTATATATTCTAGGTACAAGTCCCTTTTCGGATACATGACTTCGGAATATTTTCTGTGTTTTCTTTTCACTTTATTTTAATTTTTTTAACTGACACATAATAATTGCACATATTTATGTGGTCCTGAGTGATATTTCAATTCATGTAAGCAATGTGTAACAATTAAATCAGGTTAATTAGCATATCCATCAACTCAAACATTTATCATTCCTTTGTGTTGGGAATGTTCAAAATCTTCTCTTCTGTCTAATTAAAAGTATATAATAAATTGTTAATTATAGTCACTCTACAGTGCTGTAGAACACTAGATCTTATTCCTCCTATCTAGCTGTAATTTGTATCTGTTAACTAACCACTCCCTATCCCTAGGAACTACAATTCTGCTCTCTACTTCTATGGGATCAACTTAGTTTCCACATATGAATGAGAACACGTGGTATTTTTCTTTCTGTTTCTGGCTTACTTCACTTAACATAATGTTCCCCAAGCTCATCCATGTTGCCACATATGTTTCGTTCTTTTTTATAGCTTAATAGTATTCCATTATGTATATATACCATTTTTTTTTATCCATTCATCTGCTGATGGGCATTTGGGCTGATTCCATATCTTGGTTATTGTGAATAGTGCTGGAATAAACATAGGAGTGCAACTATATCTCTAATTTTATTTCCTTTCCCTTGGATATATTTGTATACCCAGTAGTGGTAGTTCTATTTTTAGGTTTTTTTGAGAAATCTCCATACTATTTTTCATAGTGACTGTACTAATTTACATTCACACCAACAGTGTATAAAAGTTCCCCCTTCTCTGCATCCTCACCAGCATTTGTTATTTTCTGTCTTTTTGGTAATAGCCATCCTAAATGGAGTGAGAAAACATCCCATTGTGGTTTTGATTTGCATTTCTTGAATGACTAGAGATGTTGGCATTTTTTCACATACCCATTGGCCATTCATATGTCTTCTTTTGAGAAATGTCTATTTGCCTATTTTTTAATTATGGGGTTGTTTTTGTTTTGTTTTTGTTTTATTTTGTTTTGTTTTTGCTGTTGAGTTGTGTGAGTGCCTTGTATATTTTGGACATTAATCATTTGTCAGATAAATAGTTTGCAAATATTTTCTCCCATTCTGCAGGTTGTTTCTTAACTCTGTTGACTGTTTCCTTGGTTGTGCAAGAGATTTTTAGTTTTAGTATTGGTCTATTTTTGCTTTTGTTGCCATCTTTTCTCTTTCTTGATATATCCTTTGAAGGACAAAAGTTTTTAATTTTGATAAAGTCCAACTTACCAATCTTTTATCACTTGTTCTTTTGTTGCCATAACTAAGAAAGTGTTGCCTAGTCCAAGATCATAAAGATTTACTGCTGTGTTTTCTTCTAAGAGTTTAATGATTTTAGCTTTTACATATAGGTCTATAATCTACTTTAGGTTAATTATTGTATAAGTATACAATGTGATTTCAGGGTGCAAATTGATTTTTTCACATGTGGACACTCAGTTCTTCCAGCACTATTTGTTGAAATTTCCACTGAATTGTCTTGACTGCTGAGTCAGAAATCAACTGGCCATAAATATATGGATTTATTTCCAAATTCTCAGTTCTACTTCATTTGTGTCTCTCCTTATGCCGGTTCAATGCTGTCTTGTTTATGGTAGCTTTGTAGCAAGTTTTGAAATCAAGAAATATGAGTCCACCAATTTTGTTCTTTTTCAACATTGTATGGGCTGTTCTGGTTCCCTTGAATATTCATATGAATTTAGGTAAGAATTGTGTTGAATCTGTAGATGAATTGAATCTATTGCCATCCCAACAACATTAAGTCTTTCAATCTGTTAACATGAGATATCTTCCCATTTATTTAAATCTTCCATAATTTCTTTCAGTACTGTTTTGTAGTTTTCAGTGTACAAGTATTGGAGTTCTTTTGGTAAATTTATTCCTAAATATTTTCTTTTGATGATAACACAAAGGGAATTGTTTTATTAATTTCATTTTCAGATTGTTTATTGTTATTGTATAGAAATACAATTGGTTTTTGAATATTGATCTTGCTGAATTTGTTTATTAGTTCTAATAGTTTTTCAGTGGATTCTTTGGCACAATTGTTGAAGCAGCAAGACCATTTTCAGATTGTTTATTGTTATTGTATAGAAATACAATTGGTTTTTGAATATTGATCTTGATGAATTTGTTTATTAGTTCTAATAGTTTTTCAGTGGATTCTTTGGCACAATTGTTGAAGCAGCAAGACTGACATCCTTGTCCTGAACTTATGGATTTTTATATATTTAATGTATAATAATTGCAGCTATTATTCTCCTTTTGACCACAAATTCTCTCATCTTTGGCCAGAAGAAGTGTTGGGAAAATTCAAAATTAATTCTTTAGTAGCCTGTTTTGCCTTTGAAATAGTACCTGCTTATTGCATCAGCCTCACTGTTAATCAACTGCTCTGCACTCCTGCTTCTGTAAACCATGCTTGCTTATTGCATTAGCCACATGAGTTCTAAGTTCTGGTAATGCACTAGCCGCTGAGAAAGTGAAACTTAAAACCCAGAAGAGTCCACCTATATAAACACTGTAAAACCTAAGCTCAGGGCTCAGATCTTGGAGCACTAGCTCATCTGGGCCTGTTAGCGTAATAAAATCCCTGACTCTCCAACCCTCTGAGTGCTGACCACTTCTTCATCGAGTCCATTCTATAACAGAAGCCTCTTCTACTTAATTCCTATGATATTTCAATATGATCACATTAGTTTTTCACTGCTTCCTCACTTTCTGGTATGATAATATGTCCCAGATCCAACTAGTATTTTCCTGTGCCAAACCTGGAACCATCCAGTTTTCCAAAAACTCATTTCCTTTCAGTGGGAAATGGTACTAAGAGGCCACACTCTGGGTATTAGGAGTGAGTAACTCTTTCTGGAGTAATTATTGCATCTACTCCTTATATTGAACAGATCTGGGAAATAAGGTGGTAGTGCTGTTATTTTATAAAAGGGAAAAGTTACAAGTTCATACTTATATTTTTAATTTAAAAAATTTTTTTAAAGTTGATATAAAAAATTACAGGGTTTTACTTAACTTTAATTTTATACTTTTATCATATTTTTCTTACATTGAAAATCCTGATTTCTTTTAAGAGAAATATAATTATTTATTTGCTTTATCTTACAATATCACATAACAGTTTGAAAGTAATACTAACAATATTACTATGAACAATTAGATACTGAATGCCATTTGAGATTTTTTGGTAGTTTTCTCTATCATCAAAATATATCCTCTGAGAGATGTATAGTCAAATTTCTATATTTTATTTATTTATTTATTTATTTATTTATTTTTGTAAAGATGACCAGTAAGGGGATCTTAACCCTCAACTTGGTGTTGTCAGCACCACGCTCAGCCAGTGAGCGAACCGGCCATCCCTATATGGGATCCGAACCCGTGGCCTTGGTGTTAGCAGCACCGCACTCTACCGAGTGAGCCACAGGCCAGCCCGAAATTACTATATTTTAAATTCACTTGAATTAATACATTTTTCTTTATGATTATGGCACCAACTTGATATATACTTAGGTTCATTTGCTTCCATTCATTTACAATTTTTATTGATTGCTTTCATCCCTTTTAAACTTAATTTTTGTATTTTAATTATATAGAACAATTATAGGGTTCCATAAGAAGGCATTTTTACAGAGGGTTCACTTCTACTCATGTACCCTCTGTCTTATTCCTTCTCTCTCCTATAAGTAATCTTTCTATTAGTTTTTGTTTACTGTTCAATTTTTTTTCTTTTTAAAAACTACCCCTGTATAACATAGAATAGAAATGGCCATAGTTGACATGCTTTGGTTGTTTCCATTTTCAAGGTAAAACTTTCAATATTTCACCACTATGTATAGTTTTCTGAATAATTTTTTTGTACACACTCTATAAGATTTTGAAAAATCTCTTTTATTACTGGTTTTCTGAAAGTTTTTTTTTTTTTTTAACCAAAAACAGGTCTCAAATTTTAATAAATGTATTTTCTGCATCTGAGATGATCATATGTTTTTTTCCCTTTATTTTTCTTAATGTGGTGAATTACACTGATTGACTTTCACATGTTTAACCAACCTTGTACTCTTATCTCAGCCCAATTTGGTTGTATCATATTATCATTTTCATATAGCACTGAGTTTAATTTGCCAAATTTTTGATTAGAATTTTTGCATCCACGTCCATGAGAGAGACTGACTCAAAATTTCCTCTCTTGTAATTTCCTTGACAGATGATGTCAGCTTCATAAAAAGAGTTGAAGTATTTCCTCCTTGTTATTCCATTAATGTGATGAACTAAACTGCTTAGTTTTTAAATATTAACCAAGCTTTATTCTTGGAATAAGTCCCCCAAAAAGCAGCATGTGGTTGCATTTTGTACTTGAACCTAGTCTGACAATCTCGATGTTTTAATTGTGGTATTTAAACGTATTTATATTTACTGTAATTACTGATATATCTGAGTTTATTTATACTACTTATTATTTATTGTCTATGTAGCTCATTTTGTTTTTCTTTCCCTTTTTGCCTTCTTTTGGGTTAAATATTGTTTACTATTCTCTCCCTCCAGTAGCTTTTCAGTTACACATTCTTTTACTATTCTTTTAGTTTTTATCTGAGAGATTGCAACATAAGTCCTTGATGTATTACTGTTTAATATAAACTATTATTTACACTTCCCCCAAAATGTTCATTTCTTAGAACACTTTTCTCTGTTTACCCCATGCTGTCTTTTGTGCTATGGTTGCCACATATTTTATTCAACATGAATTTTAAACCACAAGAGACATTATTTTTGTTGTACAGTCAACATTCACGTGTATTTATCCATATATTTACTTTTCCCATTGCTCTTCATTCTTTCCTTCATTTCTAGATTTCCATCTGGGACCACTTCCCTGTGCCTAAGACACTACCAAAAAAAAAAAAAAAAGTATTTACTTCTCGGTGTGCAGTTCTATGACTTTTAATGCACATGTAAAATTTGCAAGCACCACCACAATTGTTATGCAAAACACAAAGAACTCCACTTAACATTTCTTTTTTTTTTTTGTCCTTTTTGAGACCGGCCGCAGCGCGCTCAGCCAGTGAGCGCTGTGAGCACACCGGTCATCCCCATATAGGATCCGAACCCGAGGCGGGAGTGCCGCCCTCTCCCGAGTGCCCCACGGGCTCGGCCCCACTTAACATTTCTTCTAAGATAAGTCTACTGGTGACATATATAATAGAAATATGTTTATTTTGCCTTCATTTTGGAAGAATATTTTCACCAGATACAGAATTCTAGACTGGCTGTTACTTCCTTTCAGCCTTTTAAAGCTGTTGCTCCTCTGGTTTCCACCACTTCTGTTGAGAAGTTAGCTGTTAGTTGGGCCGGCCCGGTGGCGCACTTGGTAGAGTGCGGCGCTTGGGAGCGCGGCAGCCCTCCCGCCGAGGGTTCAGATCCCATATAGAGACCGGTCCACTCACTGGTTGAGCGCGGTGCAGGCGCGACACCGAGGGTTGCGATCCCATTGCCAGTCGCGGTGCGGGCGCGACACCAATGGTTGCGATCCCGTTGCCGGTTGCGGTGTGGGCGCGACACCGAGGGTTGCGATCCTGTTGCCAGTTGCGGTGTGGGCGCGACACTGAGGGTTGCGATCTCGTTACCGGTCACGAAAAAAGACAAAAAGGAAAAAAAAAATGAAGTTAGCTGTTAGTGCTCCTTCTTTGAAAGTAATATATCTTTTTTCTCTACTTGCTTTTATGATTTTCTCTTGTCTGATTTTTATTAATTTGATTATCCTGCATCAAGTGTACTTTTTGTGTTGTTTTTCCTTTGGCAGCTGGTCTGTACAGGGATCCGAACCCATGACTTTGGTGTTATCAGCACCACGATCTCCCAAGTGAGCTGACCATGTACTTTGTGTTGCCTTTATCCTTCTGTGGGCTCTTAGTAATTTTTAATTCTGTGACAATATTTTTTATCCCTTTTGGAAAATTCATGGTTATTATCTCTTCAAATACTGTTTCTGACACATTCCCTCTTTCTACTCCTCTTAAACTCTGATTACACAAGTTAGAACATTCATATGCTAGACTATGTCCCATATATCTCATATTCTTTTTTGTATTTTGCATGCTTTTTTCTTTCTGTACTTCAATCAAGATATTTTCTACTGAATTAACCCCACCTCATCAGTCCTTTCTTCAGCAATGTCCAACCTGCGGTTAAAATACATTTACTGAGTTCTAATTTTTAGTACTTTATTTTTTCAGTTCCAGAATTTCTGTTTGCTTTTTTTATTAACCCCACCTCATCAGTCCTTTCTTCAGCAATGTCCAACCTGCGGTTAAAATACATTTATTGAGTTCTAATTTTTAGTACTTTATTTTTTCAGTTCCAGAATTTCTATTTGCTTTTTTAAAAGTATAGATTCCAGTTCTCTAATAAAATTCTTCATTTTGTCATTTATTTTCTTGATCTCAGTAATTATAATTATTGTAAAGCCTGTGTCTGAAAACTGTAATAATGTGGGACACGTGAGTATATTTCTATTATGTTTTTTCTCTTGGCCGTCTTTCTTGGATCCTGGTAACTTTGGATTAAACACTGATCCCTTTGCCTAAAAGAGCATAGAGGCTCTGCATGAAGTTATTTTCCTCCAGAAAGGATTCACTCTATGGTCTGACAAGTAGCTGGAGTAGGGCTAGTTTACCTCAATCAATCAGGGACTGAGATGACTCAGGGCTGAGTTGTAGCAAGGCTCGATCTACCCTCATGCACCCTCTCTCCAAGGGTCCCAACTGAAAGCCTAGGGCATTTACTAAGTTCTACCTCCTTGTCAGTTCCTGAACTCCAGTTTTTATCACCACAACGACATAAGACTGCCAAAAATTCCACTTTGCTTTCCAGCTATTTTTCTTGGCTTTTTAGTCTTTCATCCTGCATGACTGAGAATCGCCCAGTACATTAAAGAGAAAACCATCAAATGTCAGGTTCACTTCTCTGCACTTCCCTTCTCTCAGGAACCAAGGCTTCTTGAATCCTGGCTGATTTGGAAACCTCACACTCCAAGTTTATCACCTCAAACCTAGGAGACTGCTGATATCTCTGCTGCTTCTCTGTCCTTAGCGACCACCCTCTACGAAGTCTCTCAGCCTCTTTCTCCACGTCAAGATTTAGCAGTTGCCAAGAGGGGAAAGCAGCTTTCAGAATGTTGGGCTCACTACAGTAAGATTCCCTTCTTGACCCTTCAACTCCAGAGTGTCTCAGTGACTCTCTGAAAACTTCAAATACCTCACTTTCAATAGTTTCCATTTTTTTTTCTGTTGTTCTCAATGGGAGCATTAATTTTCTATTAAATACTCCATCAGATATGGAAATGATGCTGCCTCCTTGTTTCTTTTCAAGACTGCACAGTACTTCACCTCATAGATATACAACCAGTTCCCTACTGAGAAGCATTGGAGTTGCTTTTCAGCCTTTTGCTATAACCAATAAGGCCATGGTTGAATAACCCTCTGCATGGCTGCATGTACCGCCGCTGAATATTGAGACAGAATTCTGGAGGTGTGGTTGTTGGATCAAAGGGTAAATGCATATGTAATTTTGCTAGATGTTGCCAAATTCCCTTCATAAAGATTGTACCATTTTGTGTCCTCACCTGCAGTGTATAAAATGCCAGTTTTCCCGTAGCCTCACCAAAAATTTACTTCATCAAATTTTGCAAAATTTGTCAATTTGATAGTGAAGAGACATTTATTTCAGTAGTTTTAACATTCATTTCTGTTATTGTGAATGAGGGTCATTAGCATACTTTTCTGTGAACTTTCAGTTCATACCGTTGCCTTTTGTGTGTATATGGGCAGGTGTGTCTTTTTTTCTTCTCAATTTTTAGAAAATCCTTATTACATTAAGCACATTCATATTCTATGATAAAAGTTGTGAATATTTTCTTAATTTGTAATTATCTTATGACTTTACTTTTTTTAAATGTTGTCAAATTTATCAATCTCTTATGGAGTCTAGAAATTTTTAGTCATAGTTAGAAATCTCTACTCTTGGGTTATAAAAGTAAGATTCACATATGTTTTCTAGTATTTGTATGTGTTTTTTTGTTGTTGTTTTTGTTTTATTTTGTTTTGTTCAGATCTCCAATACATTTGTAATTTATCCTGGAGTATGTTGTAAGAAAAAGATACAATTTTACCTTTTTCTTTACAGCTGTCCAGTTGCCCCTATTTAAAGTCAGCGATTCCCTCTGACTTTAATGCGTGCTTTGTCGGGTACTGAATTTCCTTTAGATATATTTCCGGATGTTCTATTCTGATCCATTGGTCCATAAGTCTTTTCCTGAGCCAATATCTCACTGCTTTAATTTAGAGGATTTAAAATGTTTTGCTGCACTCTAATAGGATTATCCACATGCTTCGTCGCTGTTCTTTTCCAAGTATTTCCTGGCTATTCTCACTGTGTTTATTCTTCCATATAAACTTTTTAATCAACTTGTCCAGTTTCAGGGGGGAAATGAGGACATTTTTCTTTTTTTTTTTTTTTTCCCTTTTGTCTTTTTTAGTGACCGGTAACGGGATCGCAACCCTCAGTGTCGCGCCTGTACCGCGACCGGCAACGGGATCGCAACCCTCGGTGTCATGCCCACACTGCACTCAACCAGTGAGCGGACTGGTCTCTATATGGGATCCGAACCCTCAGCGGGAGCGCCGCCGCGCTCCCAAGCGCCGCACTCTACCGAGTGCGCCACCGGGCGGGCCCAGGACATTTTTCTTGAAGCTGCATTAAATTTATAAATAATTCACAGAGAAATAACTCATTATGATGTTGAGTTTTCCTATTCAAAAATATAGTAATTTTTGACAATTATTTTTAAATCTTTCAAGAGTGTCTTATAGTTTTTCTAATATTTTTGCCAATTTCTTACTAGGTTTATGTCTAGGTATTTACATTTTTGTTGTTTTACACAGGGTCTTCTCTTCAAATTGTTTATTGTTTGTATGTATGACCAATATTGAAAATTTTATATGCTGCTACTTTGTTATCTTATGGTTTGTAGTACTTTTTCACTGAGTCTTTTGGGTTTTCCAGATATACGATTATATTTTCTGCAAATAAAGATAGTTTACATCTTCCTTTCGAATTCTTATGCTTTTAATTGTTTTCTCTTGTTTAATTGCATTAGCTAACATTCCAATGTTAAATAATTGTAGAGATAGTGGGTTTCCTTGTCTTATTCCTGACTACAGGAGAATGCCTCTCTACAATGTTTGACATTTGAAGATTAAGTTTGAGGCTGGCTTTTGGACTGATACACACATACGTGCACAAATTTTCTTTTTTTTAAAGATGACCGGTAAGGGGATCTTAACCCTTGACTTGGTGTTGTCAGCACCACGCTCTCCCAAGTGACCTACCCAGCCATCCCTATATAGGTATCCGAACCCACGGCCTTGGTGCTATCAGCACCACACTCTCCCAAGTGAGCCACGGACTGGCCATTGTGCACATATATTCTTAGGTTAAAGAAGCAGTGCCATGCTATTTTTTTTATTGTGTGCTAGACATTTGTTTTTGAAGAATTGCTGGTAGCAATATTTTGAGACCTAGGATGATATATCTTGCTCCAGAGATGTATCATGTTGCTTATGAATCCTGGGGTCACTATTAGTAATCCAGATCCACCCTATTATAACTTTAGAGTTTTAGGTTTTCTAGGCCTGCTGAATCACTTGAAGAGAGTCCATGTGAAGGCTCATTCACTTCTAGTCCAAGCTTACTTCTGGGTGGAGGGGAAAGGCAGCTCTTCAGGGTTCCAATCCCAACATGTGGAGTACATCCCAGGACCTCCAACCTTGGCAGGCCCTGGACTACAGCTTTTTCTCCTTAACCCCAAGGAGTTTTTTGAAGTGCATCTGAGTCTCTGAGTTGCCCTTTCAAGATCTGCAAAGGTGCCCCAAGACAGGAGTAGCTCCAAACACTGGGTTCACTCTCTTGATTTCTGTCTTCATCAGGCTCTTGGCCAATAAATCTTCATGAGCTTTACAGTTCTTAATGATTTTGAAACTTAATTATGTATTTCATCTAGCTTGACTCGTTATCTTTAGCAAGAGAGTTGGTCTGAATTACCTAGTCCTCCAGTACCACAAATGGAATTCCTACGTGGAGACAACAAATTAAAAGTAACCTTAAAAATCAATAAAGAGAAAAAAGATACAACAATCACAGTGATTCATTGGGCTTTCAGGGGGAGAAGACAGAACTGGGGCCATGGGCAAGAAGGGAGAGTTTGCAGGGGATTGTTGGAGGGCCACAAAAAAATGATTACATTTTGTAATGATTAATATAGGAATAAAAAAAAAAGGAAACAAAACAGACTTTTTGAAATCACATTTTACATTTGAAAGATTTCCAGATGTGTCTGAACTACCTTTCAGAAACAGGTGCTTCTCTACAAACAGCTAACAGTGTTTACGTGACTGAAAAATAATAAAATTTATTTCCATAAGATACTCCCCAAGTGGCATAACTTTATAATCACATCTTACATTTTGCCCAATTTACTTATTATCTAGGTTCCCTAGGCTTATCTTCAGGCTCAGAAAATCTTACACTTTCTTTAAAAAAAAAAAAATTCTCTCCTTAGAAAATGTGAAGCTATTCTTTGATTCTTATCTGTAGTCTGTAAAAATTTCCCCAGGGCGATCTCTCTTCTCATAAGCAAAAATAAATAAAGAAATAAACCGAAAGAAAGAAAAAAAGAAACAACAAAAGCAGCTTAAAGGCTTCTGGCTTCTTACAGAAGAAAATGCTCCTGCCCTTTTATCGTTCCTCCAGACACTATACACGTGAGATCCTTTGACTGAACGCTACACTTCCCTGGTACTCTACCCCCAAGTTTCTCAATCTAATTTCTTTCATGCACATTAACCTCACTCAAAAGCGTGCCTCATAGGTTTAACGACAGTACTTAAGAATTTGAATCAACCATTTTTGTTCCAGTTTAAAAGGCAACTAACCCGAAGATTATGAGTCCCTTAGGCAGGAGGTTGGCTAATATAGGTGGAACAGGATCTGGCATCCCACGGGAATTGGCAGTGCTGAAAAAGCAACTGAAGGCGGCAGCAGCAGAGCACTTTAGGGGTGCTGGGGAAGGGCACCCATTTCATGCAGTAGCCAGAGGTGCTGTATATTTGGTTTCCAGTGTTCAAAAATATATAGCCATCTTTAGGGATCTCTTCTGACGACACCACAGACTAAGGTGATGCAGACAAGCCTTCCTACGGCAAACACATAGAAGAATTAAATATGATGGCAGTATTTTAATTGCAGTATTCAAAATCCAGCTGAAAAAAGAAAGAATGGGAGGTGAGCAGGAGCCAAGAACAAAGATAGAAATTCAACCCAGAGCAGTAAAAGGGAACTGAGGCAGCCCTGGTACATGGTGGTCCACTAAGGTTGGGGCCTTGATAAAGACCCTAGGGCCTGGAGCATTAAGAGCCCTTGGGGATAGGAGACATGGCCTCCAGGCTGCAGGAGGCGGAGGAACTAGAACCAAGCCCTGGCAGGGATCACAGAGCCTCATTTATGAAAAGGAGACCAGAAATTTCTGCACACTGGCTCGGAAAACAGACAAAAAATTTAGTTACCTATGCAGGGACTAGGGTGGGGAAAAATTACCCCCCACCTAAAATAAAAATCTCAGGCATCTGCCACATGTGGATGTGAAAGAATATAAACTCAAATCACTATCTTGCATCATATAAAAATAAACTCAAAATTGATTGAAGACTTAAATATGAAAATAAAATTAAAATCCTTTAAAAAAACCTCGGCAACTAGGCATTCAGTCTAAGGGTGACAAAGACCTTCTCAGCCAAGACTGAAAATCTAGGAGATATTTAATACATATTAATATATTTGACTCTATAAAAAATCTTTAAAATTGCTTTATGGCAAAAGATCATAAACAAAACTAATAGACAATATAGATTCAAAAAATAGTGTCAATGAAGAGAACAGAGAAAGGGTTAATATCTGCAGTATACAAGCATTCCTTATTAATTGACAAGAAGGGTACGAAAAATAGAAAATTGACAAATAATATTAAAATAATTCACAGATGCCCAAATTCAAATTGCCAACAAATATATGAAAAGATAGGCAAATTTACTAATACTTAAGAAAATGCAAATCAAATTTAGAGAGAGCTATCACTCTAAACCAATCAGACTGGCAAAAATTGAAAATATCCATATCTTTGTTGTTGGGATTCAGGGAAGAGGGCAATTTCAGACATTGCTAAGGGACATTTGAATTAATAGCTATTTTGGAAAGCAACCTGGCAATTATTATTACCATTTTCAAAAACATAACTATAATCCCACTTTTGATAATCTATCCCTTGGGCTAGCAAACTATGGCCAAATCCAACCCAGCCTCATTTGGTGACATATTTTCTATGGTCGCTTGGGGGCAACAGCAGAGGTAAGTAAAGACTGCATGACCCACCAAGCCTAAGATATTTACTATCTGGCCCTTTACAGGGAAAGTTTGCTGGCCCCTAGCCTATCCCATGGAAATAAAAGCACAAGTCTATACGAGTATAGCTATTTGTGCGAGAATGTTTATTGCAACATTGCTTGTAGGGACAAGAAAAATGAATGTCCATTGCTAGAATGTGTTTGAATAAATTATAATATGTTCACACTATGGCATGGTAAGCAAGTCTTAAAAGCATTGAGTTAAAGTTTTTGTTTTTGTTTTTTTTCCTTTTTGTCTTTTTTCGTGACCGGCAACAGATCGCAACCCTCAGTGTCGCGCCCGTACCGGACCGGGACCAGCAACGGGATCGCAACCCTCTGTGCTGCGCCTGCACCTCGCTCAGCCAGTGAGCGGGAACTGGTCTGTATGTGGGATCCGAACCCTCCGCGGGAGCGCCGCCGCGCTCCCAAGCGGCGCACTGTAGCAGTGCGCCACCGGGCCGGCCCCTGAGTTAAAGTTTTTGTTTTTGTTTTTTTTCCTTTTTGTCTTTTTTCGTGACCGGCAACAGATCGCAACCCTCAGTGTCGCGCCCGTACCGGACCAGGACCAGCAACGGGATCGCAACC
>NW_007731311.1:94552-122032 GCF_000696425.1 Galeopterus variegatus | reverse complement strand
GGGGGGGGCGCCCCCCCCGCGGGAGCGCCGCCGCGCTCCCAAGCGGCGCACTGTAGCAGTGCGCCACCGGGCCGGCCCCTGAGTTAAAGTTTTATGTATTGATTTAGAAGGGTTTCCATGAGATATCTTTGAGCACTATATCAAAAAGCACATAAATGTTTCTATTTTGGGGGGGAAAAAACCCTGTTGGGAAAATAGAATAATTTAATCAGGCCGTCTAGCCTCGGGTCCAGTTGGGGGTGGTACAGTGGATTCTTTGTAAATAAGTTGTGTGGAGGTTGAGTTAGTGCACCTGCGTGGTGCCACCACCTTGGCTGGCATCTATTGCTTTGAGCGTCTGCCACGCATGGCCATCCTCTTGAACCTATGGCTATAAGGACCCTTTTGGCTGGTTACCTAGCTCATAGACCTGCATGTGAGGGGTCTGGTGACCCAGCCCGGCATGTGAGGGGTCTGATGACCAAGCCTGGTGTGTGAAGGGTTTGTGACCCAGTCTGTGAACAGGCTTGAGGGGTCTGTGAGCTCCAAACCCAGCCCTAGCTCGACAATTGGCGTAGTCATCTAGCCTAAGCACTAAAATAGTCGGAGTTGGCAGGATTCCGACATTAGCCTAGCACTACAACCCCTATACCTTATCTCATGTATATTTATAGATAAGGGGTTAGTTTAAGATTATATGAGCAAGATGGAAACATGGAAGAATATATATCGCCTTAACATGAGTTACTTAGGATAAGAAGAAGAGGACGTGGGTGGACAGCTGGAAGGAAAAGCCAAGATAAAAGGAAAAGAAAAGATCACACACACACACACATATGTTTGACAAGGCCACATTTATTTATTTATATAAATATATAATTGTATGTATGCATATAAGCAGATAATAAAATAAAAAATTAAATGGAATTCAATGGAAGAGTTAAGCTGACTGGATATAGGTGAAGAGAGAATTAATGAACCAAAAGGTAAAGATGAAGAAATTCAGTGAAAAGCAGCACAGGCAGACAATGAGTTGAAAATACAAAGGGTCCGACATTAGTCTAAGAGGCTGAAAACTTTCCAGCATTGGAGGAAGCCCTACCAAGCACCACAACTCCCAAGCAATATAAATGAAACAAATCTCCTAGAAACATGTCGGTGCAACAGTAACACGGCAGAGTAGCTGGTGTGTGGGGGCAGGTGTGGCAGGAGCGTGGAGGCCGATGGCTTACATGGGATGACCATTTACAGCTTTCCTCATTTCTCATCAGCACAACAGAGGCCAGAAGACAATGGAATGACAACTTCCAAGCACTGAGGGGAAATAACTACCACCTAAAATTCTGTATCTGCCCTTCTCATGAGGGAGGGCAAGGCAAGGACTTGTGCAGACGCAGCCTGAGAGTGCAGCGGGAACACCTGGCCAGGTGACCTGCAGCAGGGTGCGCTTTGGTGAGAGGGAAACTAAAGCCAGAAGGAAGAACGGGGCAGCAGAGACAACGCAGGAACGATGCTGGCATAGCTACAGAAGCGTAAACTCTTAAAACTGTAATCATAATGATAACGATGGTGACTAATTAATGACTAATACTAATCACAGCACTTAGTTGAAATTCAGGTGGAACAAAAATATGCAACCCCAATAATGTGGAAGATGGGCAGGATGGAACACCTGCTACCTCCTAAGGTGCTGGTGTTGAGCCTGAAACATTAATGTGTCTTTAGATTTGTTGAACAAGCATCCTTGTTTAAAAATGAAAAACAGAATAGGAAGGCCCACCCATGGCAACCAGGCTTTTTATTTTTTATTTGTTTATCTTTAAAAATGTTTTGTTTTGTTTTTATTGGTTATGAATATTCACGGGGTACAGAGCAAATTGTCGCCACTTGTGCCAAAGATGTCATGGCCAGATCCATGCTGGTAGTATGTGGATTATCACAAATTGTGATTATACCCCGTGTCCCCCACCCAATTATCCCCAACCTCCCTCCCCCTCCCCCTTTCCCCCACTCCACTTCGTATCCCTAGGTCTGTGCTCTCCCTCTGCAAGTCCCATGCACCACTGTGGTCTTTCTTTCCTTCCTTCTTTCTCTCTTAGCTCCCACTTGTGTGTACATGTGGTATTTATCCCTCTGTGCTCTGCTTATTTCACTCAACATAAGTTTCTCCAGGCTCATCCATGTTGTTGCAAATGGGAGAATTACATTCTTTTTTATGGCAGAATAGTATTCCATGGTGTGTATATACCACAGTTCCCTTATCCAGTCATCCATCGATTGACATTTAGGCTGGTTCCATGTCTTGGCTATTGTAAACAGAGCTGCAATGAACATGGGAGTGCAGGTGTCCCTTCGACGTGATGATTTCCATTCCTCTGGGTATATACCCAGCAGTGAGATTGCTGGATCATATGGAAGATCTATCTGTAGTTGTTTGAGAAAACTCCATACTGTTTTCCATAGTGGTTGTACTAATTTACAGCCCCACCAACAGTGTAGGAGCGGTCCCTTCTCTCCACACCCTCGCCAGCCTTTGTGATTCTCAGTCTTTTTGATTATAGCCAGTCTAACTGGGGTGAGGTGGTATCTCAATGTGGTTTTAATTTGCATTTCCCTGATGACTAGTGATGTTGAGATGCAGGCAACAGAAAGCAACGTGGCTGATTTAAGCAGGAAGAAGGTTTGTTAAAGGAATATTAAAGGGATCCCAGGAAGGGCTGGGAACCGAGCAGGCCCAATGCCAGTCAGGTTGCAGAGCTGGCCTGGTGAGCCCTGGTGACCACTGTCCCCACTGTCTGCCACCACCACTCCGGAACAACTGCAGAGCTGCCTGGGCACCTGAACCACTGTGGGGGGCAGCTCCCTGAGGCCACTAGCCCCCACCCTCAGCCTGGGGTGGAAGTGAGGGTTCGTAGGCCATGTGATGTGTTTGTGTGGTTGCTGTTCCACAGACAGGGATGCAAAGGTCTGGAATTTTCTCACTTCTACTGAGAGAGATGGGCTCAGCCACCCAAGACACACGATCATCCACTGGAGCACCAAATAAATCGATATATGTTCATTATAACACTGAAATAACTTAGTATAACTTCCTAAAGAGGAAAAGGGAGAATAAAGGATAATTTAATCAAGACAACAGAAAGTAGGAAAAGAGCAAGGTGTGGGTGGTATTCATTTCCTAGGGCTGCAGTAACGAAGTACCACAACTTTGGTGCTTAAAACAACAGAATTTTATTCTCTCACAGTCTGGAGGCCAGAAGTCCGAAACCATGGTGTCACAGGGCCATGCTCCCTGTGAGGTTCTAGGAGACAATCTGTCCCACGCCTCCTCCTGGTTTCTGCTGGTTGTGGGTGGTCCTTGGAATTCTTTGGCTTGTGGCTGCATCACTCCAGTCTCTGCCTCGGTCTTCACTTGCTGTCACCGTTCTATGTCTGTGACTTTCCTTCTTCTTATAATGACACTTATCATTAGACTGGGGCCCACCCTAATCCAATATGACCTCACCCTAATATGATCACATCTGCAAAGACCCTATTTCCAAGTAAGGTCACATTCATAGGTTCCAGGTGGCCAAGAATTTTGGAGGACAATATTCAATACAGTACGGGGGGTAAAGAAAGTAATCACGTTGGGGAAAACAAGTTAAAAATACAGATTCTTAGTCCTGACCCCCTGAGATTCTGATTCAGTGGACTGAAAAAACGAAGGGCCAAGCCTTTGTGTCTAGCAAGCACCCCAGGTGATCCTGCGTGTTGAGAACACTGGTTTAGCAGGAGAGACAAATGGGAAGAGGTACCAACAAAAGACTGCAGGATCACAGGCGCGTGGGGAAGGCTGTGTGGAACAGGGGGCCCTTGAGTTAAAGGTGAGGGGTGACCCGACGAGGTGATCAGCATTTGCAGCAGCGCAGGGCACAGTGTTCAGCAGACTAGATCGACAGGCCAGGGCCCTGTCTTCTGTGTTTCATTTTTGGTCTGGGGAGGAGCACTAAGGGCTTGTTTTTAGATATAACCATTAAGTATGAATTAACTTGACAACACTCAGTGCAGGATTTGTTATGTATTTTGTTTTGTTTTGTTTCTATATCAAACTAAATATGACTCTGAGTCTACTCACCAGGGTTGGTGAGACATTCAATATTAGTCATTACTGGCAAACATATCTCCCTCCCTAAGGAGCCTGAAGGGTCTTACACCATCCAGGAAACTCAGCAAAGCCTTTGTCTTCAGGCCGTTGGGATGCCGTTGAGATGTTCACCATTTGGCCCTGGGAAGTCTACTTGAAGATGGGCACCTGCCACTCACAGCATCACTCCCTGGCCTGATGTGGCCACAGAAAACATGGCTGCAGTTTCCAAAGCCAGAGCTTAGCGTTCAGATCCCAAGTATCTGCAGGCTCCCCCATCAGACACCTGCCACCTTCCCGGGCTATGTGGGCACAGGGGCAGGTTGCTGCTATCCATCCTTGGGAATTCAACTGCATCGCTCACACGCCACTGGGTCACTCTCCTTGAATACACCTTCCCTCCCAACCCTTTGCAAGTCCTTGTCCTTGTTGGACAATCCAGATTTGGAATCCGGGTTAGCCCAAACCTGCAGAGTCCCTCCCTCAGGAGTGAGGGAAAGCCAGTGCTACGGGACACAAAGGCTGGGCCCTCTATTAGGGGAGTGGGGAAGAAACAAAAAAACCCATAAACACCATAACTCTCAGCCTGTCTGTCCTGCCATGTATGCGCATATAAATTAAGGCTTCATCTTGTGTTTGCATCTTGTGTTCCTTTGTGCTGAATGACAGGTGGTGATAGGGTACTCCAGTAAAAATGAAGTTGTATTTCCCTTCTCTAAGCAACAAGGAAGGCCCCAGGGTTGGGCCCTTATCACGTCCGTGGCCAAGCTACTTTACCTCTTTGAACCTCAATTTCTTTACCTGTAAAGAAAGGATAATGCCTTCCCTGCCTCCGTCAGCCCTTGCAAAACTGTGGGATTTCATGAAGGCAATATATGAAAAAGGATTTTGCCAATTGAAGACGCTGTTCAACACAAAGCCTTCTTATTTCCATGACATCTCACCAGAGGCAGGGTTTCCCCAACTTGAATAGGTGGGCCTTTGGACCAATCGTCCTTCCGTCACTCGTTTTCTGAAATCATCTAGTTTCTGGAGTCCTACGCTGGGAGGTGAAGTTCAAACACTCTTTGGGAACACTCCTTCTCTGACTTCAGCCCCTCATCGGTGGGAGTCAGAGGGACTATAAATATTGTCATCTGGCACACCTTGATTTCAGATGGAGAGAAAAAAATGTCCTCGAGTGGTCAGGACAGCCCTGGTTTGCATCTAACCCCCCCACCCCCACCCCTCCACTCTCAAACGTGTTCCAGTTTGATCAAGGATTTTGTATGCTCACCCTAGCTGCTTGAAGGTAAAGAGGATTAGGTAGAATACCTATGACACAAAACAGGCTGACATATAATTACCAACCTTCCGGCCATCAACCTGTTTTCAAGGAGCACACTCCTGACCACACCGGTGTGGAAACTGTACTCACCTGCTAACTCTTGAAAACCGTCGCCACCTTGTGGTCAAAAGCTGACATTCTGACAGCAACTGACAGGATACTCTGACCTCTTCAGAGTAAAATAAACAGAGGATAATAAATTAGAGGCTTGCAAAGTAAGTATCTTATTAACATACACTTTTGTGTTTCTTGATGAAGGAAAATAGTAGCCATTTTGAGGAGACGCTGATAAGGCAGGAATAGGGCTGCTTTGACTTTAGATGCTCAGATTCCAATGAAAACATTGAATATTGGCAGTCTGCAGGCTAAAATGTTATACCTTATATTGAAATATTGATTAATTATTTCAACACAGTGGGGATGATGATTTTCAATCCAATAAATCCACAAACAAATGCTGAATGCTTGTCTGGGATCAGGGAACTGAAGGGAAGGGAGCATATTCTATGAGAATGCGTCACAAAGGAACGGTCTGGGAAGGGGTGGGGGTGTCAAAGAAAGCCTCCCTGAGACAGTGACTTTGGGCTGAAATCTGAAGAATGCCCTAGTAGGTAAGGAGAGGGAGGCGAGGGTTCGAGTCGGGGGAACAGCTAGGGGAAGGAGCCAGTGATGGGGACAGTGAGGACTACAGGTGACTGAGAGACACTGGCAGCTGTGAAGTGGTCCTAGGAAAATAGTGGTAGTTAGGGCATTTATTATAATAGTGTTAGTATACTCGGCTATGAAGAACAGGGCGAGGGGCAGAATGAAGAATAGAAAGAGGACCAGAGGACGCTGTAAGAACAGGATGAGGACCAGAGGGCGCTGGAGCGGCTGGTAAATGCAACCGTGTGGCATGGCACAGGGCATGGAAGGATTTTCAACCTTTTTTTCTAGAAGCAATGGGAAACTGTTCAGGTGTTATAAGCAAGGAGATGACAAATTTGAGTTTCGGAAAGATCATTCTGGGGACATTGAGGAGAAAAGGTTAGAGATGGGCTGTAATGATTTGAGACAGCCACTAGTGCCATCGTCCAAGAGGGCACTAAAATGGCAGGGAATACTCAGTGTATGGTGGGCACGATTCCAAATGCTTTATGTGTGTTAACTCATTCAATCCTTACGAAAACCCTAGGACATAGGTACTATCACTATGCCCATTTTACAGATGAAAAATGAGGCACACAGAAGTCTAACTCCAGAGACCACACTCATAAGCATCACACTATATCGCCTACCAGACACTAATAAGAAAATGGAGAAAAGTACGTGGTCTCAAGAGCTATTTCAGAAGTAAAATCAACAAGATGTGATGTGTTGAATACAGGATACCAGAGAAGCATCAAGGATGATAACTAGGTTGACGACTTAATTAACCGCATAGGGACACTGGAAGAACGCCAGGTTTGAAGGGGTCAGATATTTGACCTTGCAGATGTTGAGCTTGGCCAGCGTTCAAGACATCCGAGAGGAGACACTGAGAGCACAGTTGGCTCAAGAGATAGAAAGGTGGGCCCCGCTGGTGAAGAAGTGGCAGCTGAAGTCACAAGTAGGATTGCCTGAGGAGACAGCACAGAGTAAGGAAAAGGGTACTAGAACTTTCGCCCAGGGAATGCTGACATTTATTTGCGAGATGAGCCTATATATGAGATCAAGACAGACGGGAATAAAATCAATAAACCAGGAGCATTTCGTATCATAAAAGCCAAGGAAAAGAATGATTCAAGGAAGGGATTAGCAGCCATGGCAAATGCTGCTGGTGGGTCAGGCGATGTCGAGGACTGGAAAATGTCCTTCAGGTTTTGTCAAGTGTCCCAGAGGGAGGGTCTGGTGTGAAGTGGGGAGGGAAGAGAAGCTGGCAGCTGAGGGGACAGGGAAGAAGGAGGCTATTCCTCCATTCTTGCAAGATAGTATGTGTTTAATGACTATATTTAAATGTTGAAGGGGAGCGACCAGTTGACGGGGAGCAACCAAATATACTCATATAGGAGAAGAAATCACAGATAGTGTCGATTTCCTGAAGTGGGAGGAAACAAGATCCAAAGTGAAAGAGGATTGCATTCGTTTCCTCGAATGCACCAGGAGGGAAGGAGAAGGCAGGAACTGATGCGGACAGTGGGGACCGTTCTGCAGAAGGCCATGTGGAGTCCACTGAGGCTTCCGTTTGCTCTGTGAAGTAAGATGCCTGGTCTCTGCCCGAGTGGTGCAGAGTCAGGGGTAGAGGGTTACTGTCTTGTGTGCTCACATATTTCTGTTTTCACCAAATGATTTCTATGTTTAACCAAAATTGTTCCCAAACATGCTTATTCCAGTTGTCTCTGATATTGTAATTATATAACTTAATTATATATTACGATGAAATAATAAGGGTGAAAAAGGGGATTCTATTTTTATAAAAAACTTAGTTGAATGCTTTAGGAAAATTTGATAAAGGCAAGATGCTAAAAATCCTGTCCACCTAAGTATAATTGAGGCAACTGTAAAATATACATACACTTTACTATTTTTAACTATAAATATATGTACTGTATATACTGTAGAATATAGTACTAGATTAATAATGCTATAGAATGAAACTATAGTATATATCAAATAAGTGAACCGGTGCTCACTCAACTGAAAATATTTTAGTATTCTCTATCACATGTGGCATGGGTGGGAAATATGAGTAAAAAAAAAAGTCATTGCCCTGCAAGGTTCTGATCTTGTTCTAATTTTAAGAGAAAAAAGTATAAATCATAGAATTAAGTCTGACTTTTGCAAAGAAAATGAGATGCGACTCTAATGGATCTATATTCAGTGAAAAAAGCCTTGGCCTTATCTAGAAATAGTGTAGGATGAATGTATATGTTTTTGTGACTCTCTATTTCAAAGAACTTTTTCAATAAACTAACTCCTGAACCAAGCTGTCATTAAGAAGCCTTCTACAGTCACAAAGGTGGATAAGAAGGGAAGGAGGGTGGTTAAGTTACTGGTTGCCTACTATATATTAGTATACTTAATGAGCATTTAAAAAAATCAGTCCTATGAGACAGATATTATCATTTACATTTAGCAGACCAAAAAACAGAGAGATTAAATAAATTGCCAGCTATAGAGTTAAAGCATTTGGATAGGATCTGAAGATCCAGACTGGCCATTTCCACTGTTCTTAAAATGCACCCAGGCTGTCCCCTCAAACAAGTTTCACCCCAGTGTCCTCCATCAGTGATCCTCCATTGACTCATCCTTGTCTTTCACCTCCTGCATCTAATCAAGCACCAAACCCTGTCAAATCTGCTCCCACCGATCTCTCTTCAATGTGTCCCTGCTACCACCGACCCTGCACAGACTCACATCATCTTTTGCGTGGACTACTGCAATAGCTTCCCATTGCCACAATTTCTTAATAGTCAGCTCCGAGCAACACCATCTCTAATATATATCAGTTGAACAGTTGCTCTTCAAGTTTGTTTTGCTTCTAGCACATTACTCTCCTTCAGGTATATTCCTGGTTCTCTTACCAGTCCTTCTCAGTGTCCTTCCTTAATGGACTCTTTTTCATTTACCAGCCTCTTTAATACTTATGTTAGGAGCCTGTCTTAGTCTGTTTTGTGCTGCTGTAACAGAATACCTGCAACTTGGTAATTTATAAAGAACAAAAATTTATTTTCTCACAGTTCTGGAGGCTGGGAAGTCCAAGCAAGATCAAGGTGCCAGGAGGTTCAGTCCCTGGATCCCAGATGGTGCCTCCCTGCTCCTCTGCTGCATCCTCCAGACAGGAGGAAGGTTTTGTCCTCACATGGCAGGGCAGAAGAGAGAACCCACGTCTGGAAGCACTTTTCACAGCAGCATTAATCCAAGAGGCAGAGCCCTCATGATGTAAACACCTCCCAAAAGGCCCAACCACCCAACACTGTTGCATTGGAGATTAAGCTTTCAACACATGAATTTTAAAGGGAACAAAAACATTCAAACCATAGCCACTCCCTGGGACTCTTCTTATTCCACCCTCTCTGCTAGGGGTTCCTATTTTTGCTACCGCTTCAACTGCATCCACACACTGATGACCACTGAGTGTGTGCTTTCAACCCATGCCCCTCTGCTATTTGTACAATTGGTTATTTCTGTCTACCTAATGGCCCATAAGCACCTCAAACTCAAATAATGCAGGCCCCAAACTGGACTCCTGTCTTCCATTTCCCTATGCCTAATCTCAAACCTACTTCTTTTACATGCATCCGTCAGTATTATCAACCTCAAATTTCAATGTTGAAATCACCTTTTATTTACCCTTCTCCTTCACAATCTAACCTCAAGACCAATTGACTCTTCACGTTCTCAAACTTCCCATAGTCATGACTCCTTTCCAGTCTGCAACTAGTTCTGTTTTCTTGATGGAACAGTTAAGAGACACCCTGTTCCCATTGTGCCTCCAATCAACCCTCTTCTCTGATGTTAGCATGAGCTTTCTAAGCCATCCACACCTAGTAGTCCTGGAAGAGTAGTCACTCCAATATATGATAAGTGAATCAGTGCTTGCTCAATTTTAAGTATTTCTGTACTATCACATATGGCATGAAGTTCAAAGTCTTTGCCATTGCATACAAGGTCTTTTGTGACCTACATCATCTGTGCATCTCTAGTCTCAAACCAGTCCCCCATTTGCACTCTCTATTCCAGGAATAACCAACTAGCTACAGTTCTCCAAACAAGGTGTGTTTCTGTGACTCTGCCCTTTCACGTGCTCTTTCTTCTGTCTGGAATCCTCTTCTCATCCTCTATCTGGAAAATTCCTGCTCCTCCCTTTAAGATTCTTAGTGAAGCTTTTGCTGTTCTTCTTTCCCCTGCCCCCACAAAGTTCTACATAAACAGCATCATTTTTATAATACAGTTGAAGTACTTATACTCGATATAATAATGCATATACGGGCTTGTGTAGAGTTGCCGTGGTGGGGGCCAGGATGAGGAGACACATTCTCACAGCTACACCAGAACATTCCCCTTCCATTTGCATAAAATTCCTTCAAGAGACACCTAACATCCCAGACCTTGACAGCAAGTCTTCCAAGTCCCTGCCTTGGCCCTCAGCTCATGATCATCTTCTTCATCCCAACTCCAGCCATCGTGCAGAAAGTATTAGGGGCCAGGCTGATGGTTCACACAATACCTACTAGAATGAGTCACGTTCTCAGAGTCTCCTTTTCTATGGCTGTATTTAGCATCACTGCTCAGTATTGCTTCACCTCTAAAATCCTAGTCTCCACCCCAAACTTCCTATTCTATCCATTATACAATGTCACAGTCACTTTATCTTTACCCCTTTCTGTTCACCCAGTTTACCAATGTCTTACTGATCTGACTTGTCTTATTACCCAACCCAAATCCCAGGGTCAATCTCTAGCAATCTCTAACGACCTTGCCTTTCAGACTCAAGGCCCTACAAAGCCCGACCGTGGCGTGACCCACTTTTTCCCATTCTACCTACTTGGCAGCTGAGCACTGCTGGAGAGAAATCACAGCTTGGCCTCCAGCCACTGAAATTCATGGTTCCCTATACTAAACGGGCTCTCAAAGTCATTTCCTCAATCTTCCTGGTGGTTAATACTAAGAAAAATGTGAGACATAATTTATGGTAAACAGATTATCAAAATAATCTTGATGTTGGATATAATACAAGAAGAAAACAAAAGGCTGAATATGGTAAGCATAATAATTTAGCCCCAAAGCTATGTGCCCTTTAGGTTCTAAGTCGATTACTTTCATGTCATAAAGGACTACTGCTATCCTCTCAATTCTTAGATTTTTTAGAGTTTGAAAAAAATAGGTGAAGTGTGGACCATTAGTAAAAATAACTGCTTTCAAATCCCTTCATGTCCAAGTTACCCTTCATACTTATCCTTTATCAATGAGACATATACAACTTTGGTCTGTTTCATTTTAATTTATTCTGTGCAGTTTAAAGTGAAAGTTAAAACATCATACTGACAAACCACAGAAACTCAGATATAGTACTGACCAGTTTTAAGACAAAAAGTGAACAATCATTTACACTCATTCCTCATCTTTAATATACATCTTGTTATACAAAAGTACACACAATTCTAATTCCTTATAAGCCTATTGGTCAAGCAGCAAGATGACAAATGCATCATAGTACAACACAGAATGTTTCCTTTAAGAAATCACAGCAGCAGTATTTGGTGAACGGTTATACACAGAACTGACCTGGAGGGTAACGTTAAACATTCCTCACAAAACAGGCGGTGCATGTACATTGACAAATGGAAAACGTAACTCTCATTAACGTAGGATGAAAAGTTACTCTTTATACTTTAAGTTAAAAACTATAGGACACTTTAGAAACAGATAATACAAGGTGCTTTCATTCTAGACTCCATAACAGAACACTATTCCTTTAGTTGCTTGAGCATCTATAACCTTCGAGGACTCCTCACTGGCTTTTTAAATCAATCTCAAATATAAAAGCACTTGAAACTTACCAGTCAAAATCTAGTTACATTAGTTACATGTTACGTTAAAACATACCTTTTGAGGAAAACTGACTTTACAAAATATTGCATCATTAACTTAAAATAATTTTCAAAACTGTTGCTCTTAGAAGAAAAAATGCACTACTTTCAAATCTTTCAACATGTTTTAAGAGGCCACATTTTGTGAATTTATTACTTTATATATTCCAAACTTACAGCAAATAACATTTTTTAATGGTTTTTAAACCTAATAACATCTAAAGAAATGGTTCAGCACATCTGTGAAATGGCTGTCCACTGCGTAACAATGTATTTGTTTCCACCATGAAAACATCATTACAAAACCCATTAATTGAATTCTATATTTAGCTTAATGTAAGTATTAAAAACCTCACTTAACAGTGCTACACAAACATTTAGTTGGGGTTTTTTTGGCATTTAAATTTGAACAATGCTACCAATTGGTATACGTAATTATCACAAAAAGATTCAGAGGCAAAGTCAGAAAGATTTGGGAATGGTTGGTTGGGAAGGAAATCAAACAACCTACCAGAGTCCTCAATTTTAGGATTAATCTTCAAAAGATGGCACACTCGATCACCATCACTCTTTGTGAGGATTCAGACAAAATTCTAATACTTGTATTTTTTTTTTTTTTTTTTTCAAAAGATGACCGGTAAGGGGATCTTAACCCTTGACTTCGTGTTGTCAGCACCACGCTCAGCCAGTGAGCAAACCGGCCATCCCTATATGGGATCCGAACCCGGGGCCTTGGTGTTATCAGCACCACACTCTCCCGAGTGAGCCACGTGCCGGCCCCTAATACTTGTATTTTTGATGCTCATAACCTTTTAAACTTTAAAATTAACCACAGGCTAGTCCATATCCCACTGAGACTGAAAATGCAGGTTGTGATGTAGTTCTGGTAGGTTCAGCACTAAAAGGAAAAAAAGAGCACTAAAAAAGGAAAAAAACAAACACTATACAGCAAATAATTCTGCGTTAACAACTATTTCTCTTGCCTTAGTGGCCTTAGAAATACATACTATGGCATGTTGTGGGGTGCAAGAAGAAAAAAAGTTTTCAGGAAAGGGTTTGTTCGTAGAATCTTCATATTGGCAGCAGTGATCCTCTAAGTGAAAGTTAAAACATGCTAAATGTGAGCTAGTAATTAATATGCTTTTAGGTATGTTTCTCACGTAAGTTAAGCAGAACTTTACTTAAAATTCTCTCAGACGTGCTTGAAGCATAAATGTCAATAAATAATGCCAACATATATAGCTTTACAGTAATTACTCTGAATTATTTTGGGCAGGACCCTTGTAGGTTTGGGGTGAAGGGCTACACCAGCCATCATGCTATAATACTGACACAACAGGAAGCTTGCCAGCTACTTAAAGTTTTTCAGCAACTATTATCAACTAAACAGATTTCCCATCATAAAGCAGAATCCACAGCTCAAAATGTTAGACTATGAAAAATCTTATTTAAATATTATCTCATTACCAAGAACCTTTTTTGGGCATTAATTTTTTTTCTAACTGATGATCACTTTAATGTGATATTTATCTAGCATGAAGCATTAAAGTTAATGCTTGAAACTGTATCACTATTTTATGCCCTATAGTCACATAAATATAGAAAACTGCATTCAATCAGGAAATGACAGAAATATTGTGCCCCACTCTCAGCTGCTGGGAATCTTCCCCTAGCAAATATATAAAACTGAAGTCATGCTCTGTGAAATCCCTTTTAGTATATCCAAAGGGCTACAATATTAGCAAAGAAGTGTTCATCAGGAATACAACTTGGGGCAGAGACAGTGAACTATTAATAAACAAAACTACCAACATGAAGCATGAGGTATCAAAATAATTAAACACCATCATAAAATAGAGGTGATATTCTGTTCTTGAGAAACAGGTTAAAAACATAAAAAATAACTTGGATTAATAAAATAAGCTGGCTTAGCATTTAATTCTTGTACAAAGCAGGTAACAAAACAGGAAGGTTCTTTAGTCAGTATCTCTCTTCCCTAGTAAACACTCAGTCCAAAGTTCAATTAAGACAAACATGGAAACCTGGCAAGAGTCATTTTACAGTTAAGCAGGTATTTTCACCCAGTCTATTTTTTTCAATACCCAGTACCTTTGAGGTCTTGTCACTGAGAAGTTGTTTGTGAAGAAGTGTTTTTTCTCCACAACTCATGCCTTGAGCATAAAGTCCTCCCATAGAAAGGGAGTAACTAATCTTACTCTTCCTAAAGTAGAAGATAGTCTTAGATTCCTAAGTTACTACTCTAAAGTCTTGAATAGGTTATCCCAAAAAATGTATTTCATAGAAGATAACTATTATAAGAGTGAGAATTAAGTTCTCCAATAATTGCTATCTTAGAAAGAAAAATAAATTTACAAACTATTTTTTATTTAATCTAAGATACCATCAATTGCTAAGATGCACCAAAGTATCACTAAGGAAAAAACACTGCCCATTTAAACTATGACACAATGCTTTCGTATCACAAGTTTATTTTGTATTTAGTAAAACAGTGCTTTTAGAATTAAACAGATTTTTATCACACCAACCTTATACATATGTAAAGAAAATGTGTGAAATAAATTGATTAAGTTATAACTATAACTTCGAATTCAGAATCCAACCCTTCTGAATCGCTTTTCAAATCAGTCATCAATGTCTGCGTTTTCCCACACAACATCGCCATGGATGTTATCAGGAGTACTGGTGACGCATCTGTTGAAAGAGTGATCCAGCACTGTCTTCTGTTTCATGTCAGTGGGAAGCTTTGGACAAAAGGATGGTTGATGCCTTAAGGGCAGTCCTGCTCAACTCATGAAGCGTCACACCAGCCTCTCGTTGCTTTGAATTCTGTTTCATCAATTCCGAGGGTTTTGGCAATTTCTCCTGCCTTCGATTGCATTGCTTGGCATGTGATAGGCAATCCTTTTGCACGTGTCTCACTGACAAAATGAACTACAGCTTTGTCTACCTGTGGGTATCTTCCTTTCTTAGGTCCTGTAAAACATTTTGTCGTTGCTTTGCAAGAAAATATAGAGCTGCGGTCATTTCTCCAATGACAAATATTTGCTTCACTGATATCAAATGTATGCCCTGCTGCTGTTTCCATGCTTTTCTGCATACACAATAACTTTTCATTTCAATGCTGAATCATAGTGTAATCTTTTTGAAGACATTTTTAAATGCCAATTAAGCCTGACACATTTGATACCAACAATACATACCTCGGTTAAAGTGATGACACTATGACAAGCTGTAAATTCACACATGCAAAAGCTAGGGTAATTACATGACTATCACCTGGTTGACAGTAATGAGATGCATCCCAATTTCATACAAGTTAAAATGTGGAGAAAAGCATACATTTTAGGACTAATAAAATATGGTTTTTCAAGCCTATAATGTTTATCAGATCTGCACCAGTGCAATAAAATAAGCCCAAGAGCCAAGGAATAAGTGTATAAGTACAAAGCTCACAAAACAAAAGATTACCTTTAAGATGAAATTTGCAGTGGTCCAATTTGGTTTTAATTCCCTTTATTTTTATATGGCTTCAATGTAAATATTTTTTTGAATTGGACTTAAAAATCCAAGTACAAATGTTCTTCAGTCATTTAGTAAACCTCAAAGCCAAGACACGAAAGACAGAAGCCTGCCATTGCCTTCCATCATTCACTAATACAGGGCTATGTCCGGCGTCAGTGGCCTTCATCAGCAGGCACCCTCCTTTGGCGAGCAAATCTGATCCTGTGTGGGGAGGATGAAGGGTCTTCTTCAGTTTCAGACCCTGAAGGCTCATGATCTCCCTCCTGGGATCCCGTGTCTCCCACCAGTTCCCGCAGAAACTTGAATTTAGATAAGAAAAGATGCCATACAAAATACCAACCTAAAGAAAAACAAAAACATCAAAAATTATTACATACAATGTTATCAATTTGTAATGTTACAGTTAATTGGGGGGGGGAGATATGTTACAAAACGTTCTATATAATACAAATATATGTGATTACAAACATGTATTTATATAACATTCATTGAGCATTCATGGTATACAGGGCATAAGGATAAACTCCAGGATTATATAGTGATGACAAAAAGTTTCTGCCCTCATGGAATTTAGAATCCAGGCTTGGTCCATCTACATTATAATTATAAAGAGATTATGATACCAAAGTAAGTGTTTATTAAAAGCAAATTTGAGAACATTTGTCTGGCTCTGGCCTGGAATCCTGCTCACAGTGCCAATCGTCTAGCTCTTAATCCTGTTTGTGACGCCAATTGCAAAGCTAGGTGACCACGCTACTTGTCGGGCTCTTTTACCTGCCAGTAATCCTGCACCTACCGGGCTGATTGTTGAGCTAGGGCTGGGTCTGGAGCCCACAGACCCCTCAAGTCTGTTCATAGACTGTGTCACAAACCCTTCACATGCAAGGCTGGGTCCCCAGACCCCTCACACGCCAGGCTAGGTCACCAGACCTCTTCACGCAGGTCTATGAGTTAGGTAACTGGCCAAAAGGTCCTTGGAGCCATAGGTTGGAAAGCATGGCTGCACAGGGTGGACACCCGAGGCCAACGCACGTCTACCTGCTTCACCAAACTCCTCTCTCTCCGAGAGAGTGCTGAGTATATAAGAGGGGCTATAAAGAAACTGCCCGGGCATGGCTGACGAATAGGGCAGGGCTGCAGGAGGACCATGAATATGATGAATGGCGTAACAGAAAGTCAGAAATTGAACATAAAGAGTGATTATATCCGTAATAACTTCGTATAGCATACATTATACGAAGTTATACGATCCACACACACACACACACACACACACACACACACGCACGCACGCACGCACACACAATTTGTTATAATGGATGTGCTAAACCACACCCAATGGGACCCAAGGTGAGAGCCCTGACCAAACTATTTTCCCACCAATATTTTTCTGGGGAAGAAAGAATACCCTTTGCTAGTTACTTGGACATTCATATCTCAGTGCTGTCTACTAACAGCAAGTGTGCTTCAGGCATAATGTGGAAGACATTAAATAGCAGGAATCGACTGTATTACAGTAAAATCTTCTCAGTCAACACCAAGTTGTAAGTTTCTAGAATTAATTTTCACACAAAATTAATAAATTTTCTTTAATTACATGATGAAAAAATAAAGCCAGAGAACCAGTATCTTAGGAACGAGATTTTAAAAATACAGATATTAAAAAAATGGTGTTTTCATGTCAAAGTCATTAAAAAGTATGAATAACCCCTTTAAAAACTAACCAAGTTCTGTTTATTTTTGCAAGGAGTTTTAAGCTAAATAAGTTTTTCAGACACCCACTAATAAGAAGCAAACATTAATCAATGTAGGTATGCTTAAGGATAAAAAGCTCTCAACCCATGCTTGGTTGCTCTGAAACACTGAGAATAAAATAAAACTAACCTTTGTAACAAAGTTTATATTTTCTTGATGCCTTCTACTTTAACCACTCTGGTTTCACAGAATAGCAATGTACCATAATATATTCTGATGACTAGCACTTTGTGAGAACAAAATCCAACCAGCTTTTCTACCCCAGTGTTAAACCAGGACAAGATGAATGCCCACTTTAGAGAGATTTCTAATTTTTTTTTTTTTTACTTGTTTCTTTCTTATAATCTCTGGGGAGGAAAAAGAAAAAAAAAAAAGAATTAAACTCCTTGATACTAAAACATTAACTTCAGAGATTTAATCCATTTCTCAAGTTTTTGCTTTCCTTCAAGCTTGATTACTGAGTACTAAGTGAACCATACCCATGTTTTAGGGTCAACTGTGTATTTGAGTAAAGCACCTAACTTTGTAAAATAGTATTTTAATGATATTCCAAATTAGCATGCTCTCCCCTCATCCAAAATTCTTTATAAAATAGCTACAGCAAATCAGTGGAAAGAGTACTGGGAAGGGGTCAGGAGTCCCAGTTCTGACAGAAGATTCACAACGGTACTGTGAGGAATAAGTGACAAGGTATCTAAAGGGCTTACATGCCTGGCACTGAGGAAGCATTCTGTAAAATGCTCAACTTGGGCAGTGAGAGCTGAATGACTTCTATTCTGTTGCTGTTTTTTTTTTTTTTTTTTTTTTAAATTCACATATCATAAAAATCATCCTTTGAAAGTGTACAATTCAGCAGTTTTCAGTACATTCACATGGTTGTGCAACCATCACCACTACTGAACCCCAGAACAATTTCATCAACCCCAAAAGAAACTGCATAGCCATTAGCCTCTGGCCACCAATAATCTATTTTCTTTTTTTTTTTGTCTTTTGTCTTTTTCCGTGTCCGGCAACGGATCGCAACCCTCAGTGTTGCCCCCGTACCGGACCGGGGACTGGCAACGGGATTGCAACCCTCGGCGTCGCTCCCGCGCCTTGCTCAGCCAGTGAGCGGGAACCAGTCTGTATGTGGGATCCGAACCCTCGGGCGGGAGCGCCGCTGCGCTTCCCAAGCGGTGCACTATCCAGTGCGCCACCGGGCCGGCCCCCAATAATCTATTTTCTGTCAGTACGGATTTACCTACTCCGAACATGTCATATAAATGGAATCTTATAATATGTGGCTTTTGTGTCTGGCTTCTTTCACTTGGCCTATGTTTTCAAGGTTCACCCATAGTTACATTCCTTTTTATTGCTTTATTCCATTGTATGGATATATCACATTTTGTTTAACCATTTGCCAACTGATAGACATTTAGGTAGTTTCCACTTTTTTGGCTATTATAAAAAAGTTTCTACTTTTGGGTTGCAATGAACATTTGTGGACAAGTTTTTACATGGACATATATTTTCGTTTCTCTTGGGTATGTACTTAGGAGTGAAATTTCCTGGGTCAGATGGTAACTCTGTTTAACCACTCATGAAATTGCTAAACTGCCTTCCATGGCAGCAGCACCACTTCCCATTCTCACCAGCAATGTGTAAGGTTCCAACTTCTCCACATTCTCACCAGTCTTCTTATTGCCCATCTTTTTAATTATAGTCATCTTAGCAGGCAGGTATGTGGCTTTGATTTGCATTTCCCTAATGACTAATGATACTGAGCATCTTTTTATGTCCTTGCTAGCCATTTGTCTATCTTTGCAGAAATGTCTATTCAATTCCTTTGCCCATGTTTAAATCGGTTGTCTTTGTATTATTCAGTCATAAGAGTTCTTTATATAATTTGGACATTCGATGTTTATCAGAAATATGATTTGCAAATATTTTCTCTCATTCTGTGAACTGTCTTGATAATGTCCTTTGAAGCACAAACCTTTTTAATCTTGAGTAAGCCCAATTTATCATTTTTCTTTGATTGCTTGTGCTTTTGGTGTCATATCTCAGAAACCACTGACTCATCCAAGGTCATGAAGATTTACAACTACATATTCTAAGAATTTCATAGTTTTAGCTCTTACATGTAAGTCTTTGATCCATTTTAGTTAATTGTGGTGGGAGAGAGGGGTCCAAATTCATTCTTTTGCATATGGATGTCAAGTTGTCCCAGAACTATTTGTTGAAAAGACTATTCTTCCCATCAATACACTGTCTTGGCATCTTTGTCAAAAATCAATTGACTATAAATGTTATGGTCTATTTCTGGACTCTCAGTTCTATTCCATTGACTTCTATACCTATCCTTATGCTAATACTACACCATCTTGGTTACGGTAGCTTATATTAAGTTTTGAAATCAAGAAGTATATGCCCGCCAATTTTGATAATCAGGAAAATCAGGAAAAATAAAAAAGAAACTGATAAGCAAATCATGAACACTCTACTCTGTAGGCTTATATTTCCCCAATGCCATTAATTGGCTTAAATTGATAAGGCCAGTTGATTTTTAACAGATACTAAAGAAAACTTGTCCTAACTCAGGTTAGTTTTGAGAACATAAAAGTTAAAAGAACTCACTTGACAAAGACATTGTGCTAAACAGAGATTATGAGGGTGAACTACCATGAGAGAATTATAATCCAGCTCAAGGATGACTTAATCTGGTTGGAAGTGAGGACTAAAGCCATGTTGAGACCTATAACTGCATGGGCTCTAAAAGATTTTAAAGGAACACAGGTTTTTTTGTTTTGTTTTGTTTTTCCTTAGCATACATTTGTCTGAGTCCCTCTTTTCCCACGGTTATTTAATATTTTGAACCCTGGTTACCAGGCAAGATGATATTTACATGAATGTAAAGTTGTTTTCCAGCCAGACTGTAGCTGCAGACTTGCACGTACTATCCAGACCCTGGGAAACCAAGGAAGACATCAATAAAGCTATGCTGATTCTACCCCTCCAGCAGGACCACGAACAACAGCAAGGACAAGAGCAGAAACCAGACTTTGCACCTGAGACCCTGCAGGAAGCCCTCGCTGCTGCTCACGTGCCCCTCCCTCCTGCTTTTCATTTCTCATCCGCTCTTTAAAAAACCCTCAGTAAACCTGAGTCTTTACGATGGCTTTAGCCTGGCCAGCCACTTCAGGTTTACCATGGGAGATGGGTTAGCCTAACATCTCTCCTCAGGTCACCAGTATTCATGAATAAAAACTGACTTCCATTTTCACCAACATCTTCGTCTGGGGGCAGGCAGCCAGACCTGTGGGTTTAGTTTCAGTTTGGGGGAGCCTCTGCTGGGGCTGAGTGTGCCCTGTAACAATAGCAGCTACAAAGTATAAAATGACCATAAATAAGAGTGAGGGAGGTGAGGATCCCAGCACAGAAAAAGCTACAAAATAAGGAACAGAGAAAACTACAGTTGTCAGAGTCTTGGGATATATATTCAGATGGATTACATACTCTCTCTTTGCAGATTTTAATAAAATGAACCCCCAAAATGCTTTTTTTTTTTTAAATCATTGCTAGCAACCAAACAATATAAGGGATTCAATCTCAAGTCAAAATTTAGAATGTGGTGCCAATGAGAAGAACTCCAGAGTTTGAAGCAGCAAGTTATGGCTACTACATCCACACTCACCACTCCCCTTCCCACCCACACCAGCTGAACCACTCGGCTCCATGCCTCTGTAATTTTTATCCCAAATCTGGAGATAAGCAAACTTGAAAAGTGTGCTTGCTTATTTCTGCCTATTCTGCCTGGATGCAGGATATATGGGGGGGATGGGTTATGTGGGTAATGACACTACTTCCCACAAAAAATCATGAGTTAGAGAATTCCCCTAATGTAAATAAGGAGTTCATCTGCTGGGCAGAGAGAACAGACATCCACTGTGCTTGGTTTTTTAACATGACTACTGTAAAGGACAGGGTGGGAGTGCAAAGGAAAGGGATACACTGCAGTGCTGATAAGAATTGCACTGGTATTCACTAAACTGAGGAAGTTCAATGAGTTGTCCTCCAAGTAAACTGACTAAGTTCTTTTTTTTTTATTTTCCTTTTTGTCTTTTTTACTGACCGGTAATGGGATCGCAACCCTCGGTGTTGTGCCCGCACCGCGCTCAGCCAGTGAGCGGGAACTGGTCTCCACATGGGATCCGAACGCTCGGCAGGAGCGCCACCACGCTCCCAAGCAGCACACTCTCCAGTGCGCCACCGGGCCGGCCCAAACTGACTAAGTTCTTACAGAGCTGTAACAGTGGGGAGAAAGACGGGAGGAGGATTGTGGGGAGGGGGGATCTCCATGTCACAGTACCTAGTACTAGTAAAATCTGATGCCTCTACAACATACTGTTTATCAAAGAATGTTAACAGTTTGAACAAAGGATGATACTAAAAATGCCAGGCAGTTTGAGGGGAAAAACAACTACACATGACATACTTATTTCAGAAAAAGAAATGCTACTGCAATGGGTATATATCAGGAAAAGCATGACTTAGCAAAGAAGAACTTAAAAGAAGTCCTGCTGTGCCAGATAAAACTACTAATAAGATATTCATTCAATGGCTGTGTTAGTTAGACCTGGAAATAATAATAGCTAACTTTTTAAAACTCTAGTACCCTGAGAAAATGCTTTGCATATATCATCTAATGGCCAAATTGTTATTCAATTTAACTAAACTGTCCCATCACATACTTCTGGTATTTCTCACTCCTTGTAGCTGACTAATAGGGCTCTGATCTATTTATCTACAGGATTTTATTTGTACTGATCTTACAACAAATATAACACAAAGAAGAAAGTCACATACACAGTTCATCTCCTGTTATTTTAATAAAGCAGCTTTTCATTCAAATAACAGAAACCCTAAGACTTAACAATCAAAAATGGGGAATTTGTTGTAAGCTTACATGGGTGTCTCAGAGGCCATGGGAGGAAGTGCCCTTACCAGGAACTAGAACTAGGAGAAGGTTCTTGTGAACTGAGGTCATTCTCTCAACGTTATCTGTTTCTCTCTGCACACTTGCTCCATTCGCCTCTCTTTGTACACTGCTGCTCCTTCCCAGCTATACCTTCTTGGTTCACGTCCTCAAAAACAAACAAACAAACAAACCACACACAGACACAGCCTAGAATCTCTGCCCCAAATTGGGTCAAGTGTAGCCCCAGGACCAGTCTGTATTACTTGGGGGCAGGGTCAGGTACTGTGAACACGGATGTAGGGCCTACCTCTGAGAGGACAAAAGTAGTTTTAGAGACTGGAGGAGAGTGGATTGGATAGCCTGGACATCCCCAGTAAAGATGCCTCCCCCCTTTCTTAGGCAATAGGCTCCTGGAAGATGGTCTCCACGACAGGAACCACCAAAACCCAGGTAGGCAATTCTTTTGTTGGATAAAGTCGAACCAAAACCTTCAATCTTCTTGGGATCTGCTTCAGTTCCCTTAAAACTTCAACACCGTATGACCTTTGATCAATGTCCACACTGTAAGAGGTTCTCAACATGTGGAACAGAGAAACTACTTGGAATGTGGGCAAGGTGGGGTCAAATGAGCCTGGCAATCATATTTCTCTTTTTAGGGAAAAGAAGACTTGTAAATGTAAGGCAAGTTCAAAAGCATTTATTATCCAATGGAATAGTTGAAGATATGTAATCACCACATTAAAGCCATTCACAAGAGGGATCACTCAAACTGACTAGTCACCAAAATCTGGTAGGGAATTTTTGGAAACTACAGACTCCCAAGGGCTCATCCCAGATAGCCCAAATTGATCTCCAGGGACTGTGCTTACTCATTTTTTTTAAAGCTCCCTAGATGATTCTGATGCACATGTGGGTTTGGAAAAGAAAAATGGGATGAAGAACATAAGTGCTGCTGCCATCAATTATGGAGAATGGCCAAGGAAAATGAGAAAGGGATTAGCAATGGGAGTGCCTGTGGAGAAGAAACGGAACACTTGACCAGATAGCCTGCCTGAGAAGACTCCACTCGACGAGCAGCAACAGAAGACATTAGTATTTACTAATGAGAGAGTGCTGAGTATATAAGAGGGGCTATAAAGAAACTGCCCGGGCATGGCTGACGAATAGGGCAGGGCTGCAGGAGGACCATGAATATGATGAATGGCGTAACAGAAAGTCAGAAATTGAACATAAAGAGTGATTATATCTTTGCTCCAAGTAGAACTGTACTGTGTCTGGCTAACAGAATGGTTAATTTAACACAGATGTACTTGGAGCTCATTCTCTTGTACACTTAAACCTAATATGGCCTCTGAACCCTAGGGACTAACTTCACCCGGGTGTGCATTCTCCCAGGTATGCATATTCTCGGGGAAGAATAACCACTAAAACCCAGGCTACCTTTTACTGAAAAGGAGTTACCTCTTGTACGCTGCATGGCTACAGCAGACAGGACCTCTTACAGCTCATATGATTCCTCCCACCCAGATCTGATACACACGCACCAGAATTTTACCTATGCATATCCTATGGGCATGTGTCTTGTACAATATCCTGGGACTTAGTAAAAGAAAAACAGGAGAGAGAAAGGACAGGTGGCGGTGTGGGGGAATGACTGTCCACAATTATATGTACCTACAATCAGAAATTTACGCTGATTGTTAAAACAGTACTGCAGTTTTTCACAGTTTAAAAAGCAAGTCTGTGCCTTGCTCTGGTCTCACATTGTTAAGCACTGTTTGTCAGAAACACTGGCAAGCAGTACAGGGTGTATATTCTGGGATAATCAAAGGAGCACTCACTTGTTTATACCAATAACTTAGTTCAAAGTTACTGAACTTTGAATTCGTTCAAAGGATGAATTTCATGAAATACACTGTGCATTGTTTTTCTACGTAAGATAAACATGCTGGCGGCAGAAAGGTAAGATGGCAGATAAGCCAGGGTGATGAACCATCACCATCACCACCCCACACACCCAGGAGATAACTATAATTTCACCTTCAATTATACAAGAGTGCTTTGAAAAGTTTATGGAACAATAGAATAATACAAAATCCTTCCATGAACTTTTTGAAGTACCCTCTACAGTTCTCAGTTCAAAGTGATTTTACATTCAGCATCTCAGTAAATCCTCACAATCCTTCTGAATTAGACCAGCAACCATTATTTCCATTTTCTATAAGAAAATAAAGGCTCAAAGTGACTCACCAACTAATGAAGACAGACAGCTACATTAAGACACATCAATGAATTTTAACAGTGTATCAAATTTCTCACATTTTCATGGTAAAAGTATGGCTAAACACAAAACATGATTTAGGGAATAAGAATATGGTTTCACTACCTGCTATAGACTGAATGTGTTCCTCCAAAATTCATATATTGAAACTTGTTCCCCAATGTGATGGTATTGGGAGGTGAAGCCTGAGTGAGAGGTGATCAGGTCATAGGGTGGAGTCCTCATGAATGGGATTAATGCATTTATAAAAGACACTCTATTGAGCTCCTCTACCCCTTCCCCTTCTGCCATGTGAGGACACAGTGAGAAGACAGCCTCTGTGAAGTAGAAAGCAGGTCTCCACCATACATTGAATCTGCTGGTACTTGATTTTGGACTTCCCAGCCCTTCAGAATTGTGATAGATAAATTTCTGTTGCTTATAAACCACACCTAGTCTATGGTATTCTCTTATCACAGACCAAACAGACTAAGACATAACCAAGATCTTTTTAGTCTAAAAGTCCAGGTGTTGTATAACCACAAATTCTTATCTTTGTTAATTGTGGAATCATTCCAATGGAGTTACATAATTTCACATTCATGATGGTATGTAAGTGGCTGACTGGCTCAATACAATCTCACACTTGTATAAAGCTCTTTTCCATTTTCAGTCCTATTACCTTTTTCCATTTTACTCTGAAGGCAGCTAAGGCTCACTTGGCAAGGTAATACTTGTACATCAAGTCCACAGATGCAGACAAAGCCAAACTGAGCCAAGCTCTCCCAGCTCCTGCCACAATACTTGCTGTACTGCACACCCCTCTCAATGACACAACGGGCAAAGCTTGAAGTTAAGCTCCAGAGCTAGCACACAACACAATTTTGAACCATAATACCTCCCCATCCAAAACTCTTTTATCCAATAAAAATGTAAGACATTTTCAAAGCTGTATTTTTAAACCTTTCTTCTCCTCTATTTCTTCCTCCCTTCTCCCTTTGGTGAACCCAACACTCCCATGGACCCAAACATTACCTCTATTACAGATGATGACCAAATTTTTCATCCATACCTTTCCTGAACCCCAGGAGGAAATCTCTTCCTCTTTGGCTTCAAGATACTAAAAAAAAAAGTGTGTGTGTATGTATCTTCATCCAACAGCTCTGTATGGATACTACATCCTCTCTCCATCTCTCTGGTAGGAAAGAGTTCCTCTCCAGCACATTGTCCCTCCCTTATTTTATCCCAGTGCTATAGATTCTACCTTAATGAACCCTCTCGCATTTGTTTCCTTCCTTACATTCCTAATGCCATTCTCTATCCTAGATTAAATAAATCTTTATTATCTGTCAACTGGGTTATCATCATAATCTCATATCTCAGAGGCATGTTAGAACCACACTGCTCTGCCATGAATCCTTACTCAACAACTTACAACTTGGGCTAGTTAATCTCTATGTGCCTCAGTTTCCTCTTTTATAAAATGGGAATAATAACAGCACCCACTCTCAAAGGATCAGTGTGGTAATTAAAAGTTAACATATGTAACAAGCTAAAAATGATGCCTGACATAATACTCGAACATTAGTATTGTTACTGTCTCTTAGACTCCAACTTCTTCCCCTTTTGGGCAAACTACACAGATGAAACTACTACCACTGTTACTGAGAATTGTAAGCATCATTTCTATATAATTTTTAAATCTTTCTACAATATTATGTCTTCAATATGAGCTCTCTTGGGTGACCACTTTGGCACCTCATGCTGACTTCCACCCTGTACTTTATTAATATATTGTTAAGATGTCATTTCTCTCCAACTTGACCTATAGATTCAATAGAACTACCTTGACAAGCTGATTCTGAAACTTATAAGGAAATACAAGGGATCTAAAACAGCCAAAACAATTTTGAAAAAGAACAACTTTTGTACAACCTACACAATTGGCATAAGGATTTTTTTCATGAAAAAAACAGAATTGAAAGATAAAATGAATCCTTCCATGAACCTTTTGAATACCCTCATAGGTCAATGGAACAGAATAGAGTCCAGAATAAACCCGTACATATAGTACAAACTGATTTTCAACAAAGGTATCAAGGTAATTTATTGAGGAAAGGACAGCCTTTTCAATCAATGATACTAGAACAGTTGGATATCCTTATGTTAAAAAAAAAAAACTAAAAAAACAACAAAAAAACCCCAACCGTGATCCTTAACTCAAACCATACACAAAACTACCTCAAAGTGGATCACAGACCTAAAGGTAAAACCTAAAATGTAAAACTACTAGAATACAGGAGAAAATCTTTGTGACCTTGGGGTAGGAAACAATTTCTTACATAGGACTCAAAAAGCATGAAACAAAAGAAAAAGCCATTGATCTCACCACAAAAAATAAGTATGTGAGGTAAGGCATATGTTAATTAGCTCAATTTAGCCATTCCACAGTATATAGTATTTCAAAACATCATATTGTACACCACAAATACATACAGTTTTTATGTCTATTAAAAACACAAATAAATTAAAAAATTTTTAAAATAAAAATATGTCATACTTATAAAAAATTGATAAATGGAACTTATCAAATTTAACCAAAATATAAAACAAATGACAATTTGAAGTGAAAAGGCAGGCCACAGATTAGAAGAAAATATTTACAAAACATATATCTGATAAAGGACTTGTACCAAGAATACATAAAGAATTGTTACAACTTGATAACAAAAAGAAAAAATAACAGTTTATTTAAGATGGTGATAGAGTTTGGATGTCCCCACCAAAACTCATGTGGAAATCTGTTCTCTAATGTGGCAGTGTTGGGAGCTTTATGAGTCAGAGGGGCGGATCCTTCATAAATGGATTAATGCTCTCCCTAGGTACGGGGATTAATGAGTGAGATCTTGCTCTGTTAGTTCCTACAAGAGCTGGTTGTTTAAAAGACCCTGGCACCTCCCCTCCCCTCCCTCCCTCCCCCCC
>NW_007731311.1:90609-94362 GCF_000696425.1 Galeopterus variegatus | reverse complement strand
TTTTATGAATCCTCTACACATGCAGAAATCTGATTCCCACTGTGATGGTGCTGGAAGCTGTTTGAGTCATGGGGGCGGATCCCTCATGAATGGATTAGTGCTCTCCCTAGGTGGAGGGAGTAATGAGTGTGTTCTCACTCTATTAGTTTCTGTGAGAGTGGGTTGTTTAAAAGACCCTGGAACCTCCCCTCTCTCCCTCGTTTCCTCTCACCATGTGATCTGCTTGTACCCGCCAGCTAGCCACCACTTTCCACCATGAGTAGAAGCAGCCTGAGGCCTGTGCCAGATGCAGCTGTCCCAGAATCGTAAGCCAAATAAACCTCTGTTCTTTATAAATTACCCAGTCTCAGGTATTTCTGTTACAGCAACACAAACGGACTAATACAGATGGGCAAAAATATCTGAATAGATGCTTTACCATGGAAGACAGAAAGAATGGCAAATGACACACGAAAAGATGCTCAAAAGCATTAGTTATTAAGGAAATGCAAATCAAAACCATAACAGGTCACTACCCATCTTGTGGAATGCCTAAAATTAAGCATGGACAACACCAAATGTTAGTGATTAATGTGAAGTAACTGGAACTCTTGCACATGGCTGTCTGGCACTTTCTTGTAAAGTTATCCAAAAGAAATGAAAGCATATGTCCACACCAAGATTTGTAACTGAATGTTAATAGTAGTGTTAACAGGTAAGATTTGGAAACAACCCTAATGTCTATCAATAAGTAAATGTATAAACAAATGGTATATTTATACAAGAAAATACTCTCCAAAAAGAATGAATCACTTATTTACATGACACAGATGGATTTCAAAAGCATTCTGCGAGGTGAAAGAAGCCAAACACAGAAAGCATGCTGTATGATTCCATTTACCTCAAATTCTAGAAAGGTAAAATTATGGCTGGAAAGCAGTTCAGTTGCTACCAGGGGCTTAAGGAGTGACTACAAAGGGACATGAGGGAATTTTCTGGACAGATAAAAATGTTCTGTATCCTGATTGTGGTGAAGTCACACTACTGTGTATATTTGCCAAAACTCAAATTGTGTACATAAAATTTACACTTCAATAAAGCTGAATAACATCAGAAATCAGAATCAATTATCTCTCAAACCCTGAGGCACATGTTAAAATAATTAATTGGGAGGCCTTTAGGTTGAGACCACTCCAACGCCTTGGGTTTCTGCGCAAGAAATCGAAACCCATCCCACTGTAAACATTAAAATAAAGCTAAACCCATCCAAAACCATCAACTAACCTCTCACTAGGGACTTTCCATTTTAACCAAACAAATACTTTGCCTTGCTCCAGTGAACACCTCATAGAAGGTTCCTCTTCACATCCCCTTGGTGGAGGCCCAACCACTTGGGATCTGGCTCTGCCCAACTCATGAATCACTGTTTGCTCAAATAAATTCTTTAAAACATTAATGTGTGTGAGTTTATCTTTTAACACACCTTTGCAGATGGTATGAAAACCAATGAACTACATGATCTATGAAATTTGTCCACACTTCCGTGATCAACACATTTTATCTTATTCCACCATTATCTTTGAAATGTACAGTATCCTAAGGAAAACCATATTAAATTAAGGATAGCTTAAATTGTTAAAACCAGATCTAATCCTTGAAAACCTATTTTTCAAATATGAGTTAATTCACATTTATTTATCTGTACGCAATGTGAGATAGGCAGAAACATAGCTGGTCCTTGGTATTCCTTGATTCCATGATTTGTGAATTTGCTGACTCACTAGAATTAGAAGTTGAGTGTATTCCTCAAGTCTCACAGCTAGTAACTGGCAGTGCCAGCTCTGTGAGTTGACCACATAGTCACAGACTGGCCTGAGTCCAACTCCATTCACTAACTCCTTGACTTGCTGGGAACAGCAGGAACCAGGGACTCGGTACTAGAGCAGGCCTGCAAATTACAGTCTTTCCAGAGTCTGTCAAGCCAGGTTGAACTAGGGAGCATAATCAAGCCAACCTCTGGAGATGGGTCTGATGCCAGATAAATAACTACTCCCCTCTCCACATGTAGGCCCACACTCTGATATCCTCCTAGCACCTACGTTGACTGGGTTCTGATTCTGTCTAAAGACTTCAAATCTCAGGGCCGGCCCGCGGCTCACTCGGGAGAGTGCGGTGCTGATAACACCAAGTCAAGGGTTGAGATCCCCTTACCGGTCATCTTTAAAAAAAAAAAAAAAAAAGACTTCAAATCTCATATGCTTTTTAGACACAGCAGCACGCAGAACAGACAAAAGTGGCATCACTGTTGCTGAGTCACCCAACAATCAGAAGGCCACCACCACTCCCAGCCTCTACTATATTGTTGGGGTGAGCAGGACTGAAGCCATGTTGGGACCTAAAACTGTATGGGCTGCAGGCAAATTTTAAAAGTACACAGTTTTTTTCTTGGCATCCATTTCTGTGAGTCCCTCTTTTCCTATGGTTATTTGATATTTTAAACCTTGGTTATGGGACAAGATGACATTATTTGCATAAATGTAAAGATGTTTTCCAGCAAGCCTGAAACTATAAACTTGCAAACCTTGGGAAACCAAGGAACACATCAATAAAGCTATGCTGATCCCACCCCTCCAGCAGGACCAAGAGATAATATCAACAGGAACAGAAACCAGACAGAAGTCTCGGCTAGACCTTGTACCCGGCTCCTTACAGAGCCCCGTGGCTCATGTCTCTCTCCCTCCTGCTTTTCATTTCCCACGTTCTATTCCCTTAGCCCACTCTTTAAAAACCCCTCAGTAAATCTCAGCCTTTGAGATGGCTTTAGTCTGGCCGTTCTCCTTCAGGTTTACTGGAGAGACAGGGCTGCCTAACATCTCTCCTCGGGTCACTGGTATTCCTGAATAAAAGCTGACTGCTGGTTTCACCATTTGACTTTTGAGTGGCTTGTTTTTGAAAGGGGGCACGCAGTCCGACCTGTGTCCAGTAACACTGTTGCCACCTTAGTTCAAACTTTTATCAGTTCTTAATGCTAACCCCCTAACTGGTTTCTTTCCTTCTAGCCTCCCACTCTCCACACATTGTAGCTAGAGAAGTCCATAAAATTTTTAAGTTCCTTCTACAAACGCTTAGATTCCCATTGCCTATAAGAAAATGTAAACTCTGCAGGCGATCCTTATAAAGTGCCACAATCTAGATGCCTCTTGTTCCCGTCTATAACCTCATCCTAGCCAATTATTCAAGGGCTAAAAATGCACTCATTCAAATACTCAAACACCTACTATGTTCCAAATACTATCCTTATGAAACCAGGGAAGAGACCCCCAGCTACTCCCTAGCTGTTCCCCTGACCCCCCTCAGAGCAGACTTTGGCTGGGGGGAAGGGGGAAGTAGCTGCTTGACCAGGCAGGATGGGCTGGATTCCCAGGACTAGCAATACTAGTAAGAGTTGATTAAACATAAACTTCCTTAGGCTAAGACTTGAGGTGGAGGTTAGGAGGATGTTTGCTCCTTAAGCTAAGACTTGATTTGAAAGTCAGAATGTTTGTTCCCTAAATGAATGCCTTATGGCTTAGGATAACATCTGTAATGCCAATCACAAGTTATTTCTGCAGACTGCCTGCAACTACAAGCCTGCTTTGAAGCACACACTCCCTGGACCCTAAGGCACTAGGGAAAATATCAGATGCCAGGAATAGTTGTGTTGACTTCGCGCTGAACCAATCGGCTTCCTACACAACTTCTGGGACCCCCCCCCCCACTCATGATTCTGCCTTA
>NW_007731311.1:85601-90006 GCF_000696425.1 Galeopterus variegatus | reverse complement strand
GGGGGCCCCCCCCCCCCACTCATGATTCTGCCTTATAAATCTTGTCATTCTAAACTATCGGGGAGTCTGAGATCTTAAAGCTCCTTTAGCTACATGGGTTCCTTTCAATGGTGATCCAAATAAACGCTAATCCTTAACACTGCCAACTTCGGTGTGAGACTTCTTTATCTTTTGGGCAGTGGATGAGGAAGCCCTCTCAGTTTGTAACACTTTTTACAACACACCTGTCCAATGATAATGGAGTAGTATAGGAAAAAATAAAGGAGAGTCAGGGTAATGAGGCCATGTGTGTTCCTGGAAACATGGTATCTTACAGAGAGGATAGGGAGGCCTCACTGAAAACTGAAATGAAAACGTTGCCATTGACTGAGATGAGGAAGGCTGCAAGAAGAACAAGATCTGGAATGTGGTTTTACATATGTTAAGTTTAAAATGCTTACTATACTTAATGTTCAAAAGTTTTTATAACCTAATCTCCAGCCTCCCTGCCCTCCCTGGACATCAGGGGGTGGGGCAGAAACTTCCCACCCTCTCATCATAAGTTTGGTCTTTCTGATGACTAGCCCCCATCCTAAAATTTTCTAGGGGCTCCACCCTGAGTCACCTCATTAGCATAAACTCAGGTGTGGTCCAAAGGGGCCCGAATAACGAAAGACACTTCTACCTCTCAAGAAATGCAAAGGGTTTGGGGGGACAAGGGTTTTGTGCCAGAAACCAGGGACAAAGAACAAATGTATTTTTTTTTATAAGCCACAAAGATGAATGTTCTTGGAGCCTTAGACAAAGGAAAAGTTTGTTTCTGTTTGAAAGGATGGGAGATAACCGGGAATGAGCATACACAGCCAAATGGGTGAACTTCATGTAAAAGCACAATGTATCAACATTAATAGACCCTTCCAGACTCTTCCAATTTGTTGTTGAATGACTAAGCTGTTATCCTCTGTAAACCACTGAACTTGTGGTTTAGTGGTAGGACCAGATTTTAGTTACTGCTGTATCTCAGAACCACGCTTACAAGAAATGCTCAAATATTTGGGAGATGAATTGGGTGTATGACAAATGTCTCAATGAATGAGAATGAATGAGGAAGGTAAAATAATCCCAAAGATTTTGTGCATTAACTGAAAAGAAGAAGAGTGAGCTTTAGGGGAAGGTTCTGAGCTCCATGAGACAACCAGAAAAAGGAGTAGAAGCCTAGGTTTTACCAGTTACCTGTTGTACAAGTTTCTTCCCTATTGGAGTATAAGGTCCTAAAGGGCAGAGATTATGCTTATTAATTTTTGGATACCCATGACCATCACGCACAGCAAATAAATATAAGATTCAATAAAACATACTTATTGAACTAATATAAGGATTATCCATCCTGAGGCAATCCTGGTCTATATACCACACTTAAGACTTTCATGTAATGGGAATTTAATAATTCATTCTGAGGAATCTTTCCTCATTCTTGAGGCAATCCTGGTCTATACCATACTTAAGACTTTCATGTAATGGGAATTTAATAATTCATTCTGAGGAATCTTTCCTCATTCATTCTTCAAACACATGAGGGCCTATTATGTGCCAGGCACTAGTCTAGGATCTAGGGATAGAGAAGTGAACAAGCCAGATGAGGTCACTGATTTCACAGAGCTTATACTCTAAAAAATTGAGGGAAACAGATTCATGAATTAGCTCATTGCAGATAGGGCTAAATACTCTGAAAACTAAGGGCAAATGAGATAAAGAGTGACTGGATGGACTACTGTAGGTGGTCAGTAAAGGTCTCTCTGAGATGACATTTGATATGAAATCTGAATGAGGAACGAGCCATATGAAGAGCCAGAGGAAGACCCAGGACAAGGGCCCTGCAAAAGGTACAAGGTTGGCCTGTTCCTGGAATGTTGTAGTGGGGAGAGTGCAGACATGAGGTCGAAGAAATAGGTGGGGGCTACATCAGGCAGATCTTTAGGCCACAGTAAGAAATCTGGATTGTACTGAAATCAGCTGCTGACCATCCCAGATAATCAGCTAAGCTAAATGACAAATGGTGGACTGAAACTAGCTGTTGACCATCCCAGATAATTGGCTGAGCTAAGTAATTGCCTGAAGTTCCTTCTAAGATAACAAAATGCCTCCCAAGTTTCCTATAATAAATAAGATGATTGTTAATCACTATGTCCTCAGTTCTTTTGCAGAAATGTCAGAGCCCTTGAAGTGAGACAGATGTGAACAGAGGAACCAGAATGCCAGACACAATTAAAAAGTGAGGGGTCCATCACCATTTATTGCAAGACAAGCAGAAAAAAAAGGAGCAAGACTGGAATGTGCTTATCTGCCACTAATCAGCTCCTGCCAACTTGCAGTTTTTGTAACTTTACCTATCCTTCGCTATACTTCCAGCTTCCTATAAAAATAAGTCACACTTCTCGGTAGAGGAGACAGATTTGAGCACAGTCTCTTGTTTCCTTGCTTGGTTGGTCAAGCAATTAAAGCTTTTTCTTTCCACAAAAGCCGGTGCCGTAGTGTTTGGCCTTCTGTGCACATCAGGCAGCAAGCCCATTGCACGGTAACAGTATTTCAAGGGAAACGGCAAGCCCCTGGAAGTGAGGTTTTAAGCAAGCAAGGACATTTTTAAAGATTACTCTGAGGACAAGTGGTAAGTGGTCTGGCAAAGCAAAGGAAATAAAAATCTGGATGGCAGGAGAGAAGGGTAACAATTGGAGCCAAAATGCAATGATAAACCATGGAAAAGATCAGGACTATGGGTGAAAAGAGGGTGAAGAAGGAAAGAAGGAAGGATTGTTTTAAAGTCCACTTCTGATGACAGCCAAATTTACAACACGATGGGTCTTCAAAAAGTTCACGGAAAGATTCGTATTATCTTTCAATTCCATTTTCCACGAACTTTTGGAAGTATTCTTGTATCCCACTGAGAAATGAGAGAATTCCTCTCTGAAGAAATGGAATAATACACACAGAGAATAGGTCTTCAGATACTAACAACTGGGGATACTGCTAGAGAAGAGGTCAAGTCACTACCCAAACAGCCTGCAGCAAGCCCAGAGCTGAAACAGAATTTATCATTTTTTTCCACCTCACCCTTAAATATGAATGGAGAACAAGATCACTAGACATTTACAGAAAGCCTTCAAACAAGAAAAGAGTCCAAAGTAAACAAGCAGAAATAAAAAAAAAAAAAAAACATGGAAGAAACAAAGACAATGCAGGGAGAAGAAAAACACTTTATTAAAAAAAAAAAAACTTCGACAAAGGCATTAAGCCTATTCACTGGGGTCAGGACTCCCTCTTCAGCAAAGGGTGCTGGGATAATTGGATATCCATTTGCAGGAGATTGAAACTAGACCCATATCTCTCACCATGTACTAAAATCAACTCAAAATGGATCAAGGATTTAAATATACACCCCGAAACAATAAAACTTATTAAAGAAAACATAGGAGAAACCCTTCAGCAAATAGGGCTGGGCACAGACTTCATGAATATGTCCCCAAAAGCACGGGCAACCAAAGGAAAAATAAACAAATGGGACTATATCAAACTAAAAAGCCTCTGCACAGCAAAAGAAACAATTAACAGAGCTAAAAGACAACCAACAGAGTGGGAGAAAATATTTGCAAAATACACATCCAACAAAGGACTAATATCCAGAATATATAAAGAACTCAAACAACTTTACAAGAAAAAAACAAGCAACCCAATCAAAAAATGGGCAAAAGAACTAAGTAAGCATTTCTCTAAAGAAGATATGCAAATGGCCAACAGTCATATGAAAAAATGCTCAACATCACTCAGCATCCAGGAAATGCAAATCAAAACCACACTGAGATACCATCTCACCCCAGTTAGGATGGCAAAAATCCAAAAGACACCGAAAGATAAATGCTGGCGTGGCTGCGGAGAAAAAGGAACTCTCTTACATTGTTGGTGGGAATGCACAATGGTGCAACCCCTATGGAAAATGGTTTGGAGGTTCCTCAAACAGCTGAAGATAGACCTACCATACGACCCAGCTATCCCACTCCTGGGAATATATCCAAAGGAATGGAAATCATCAAGTCGAAGATATACTTGTTTCCCAATGTTCATTGCAGCACTCTTCACAATAGCCAAGAGCTGGAATCAACCCAAATGTCCATCATCGGATGAGTGGATACAGAAAATGTGGTATATCTACACAATGGAATACTACTCAGCTATAAAAACAAATGAAATACTGCCATTTGCAACAACATGGATGGACCTTGAAAGAATAATACTGAGTGAAACGAGTCAGGCAGAGAAAAAGAAATACCACATGTTCTCACTTATTGGTGGGAGCTAAAAAAAAATAAAAACAAAAAACAAATCAATTCACTCACATACACACACACACACACACACACACAAAAAAAAAAAC
>NW_007731311.1:80405-85429 GCF_000696425.1 Galeopterus variegatus | reverse complement strand
GGGGGGGGGGGGGGGGGGGGGGGGGGGGGGAAGAAGATATAACAACTATACTTTCATGAAGTTACTACAACAAGCAAACGGAAAGGACATTCTTGGGGGGGAGGGGAGAGAGGGAGGAGGGAGGGAGGTGTCGGTGATGGGCCATAATAATCATATACAGTGTATATTGACAAAATAAAAATTTAACAAAAAAAATAAATAAAATAAAATAAATTTAGTAAAAATAAATAAATAAAAAAATAAAAAAAATAAAAAAAACCCCCTGTAACTAAGGGTTCAATCCCTCTACTGGCCAGCTGCCAAAAACAAACAAAAAACTGTAACTAATATGCTTAGGGAGATAAGATACTGCATACATGTAACAAGAACAGGTGCTATACAAAAGAAATAACCAAAGAACGAGAAAACTGTGAAATTAAAAACTGGATAGCTTGGATAGCTAAAATAAAAATTCAACAGAAGACAACAGCCAGAAGAACGTGGGAAGACAAGTGAGACAGAAAACAGGAGATAAAGATACAATTAAAGAATCAGCCCAGGAGTTCCAACATCCAACTAACATTAGTTTTGGAAAGAAAAAAACAAAACAAACAAACAAAAAAAAAAAAATGGGAGAGAGAAAATTATCAAAGATCTAGTAAAAAATTCTCCCCAAAATGAAGAAAATATCTGAATTGAAAGGGCCCAGAAAAATGAAAAACACAAACCAAGGTATATCATTACAACATTTCAGAATGAAATGATAAAAAGCCTACCCAAAAAGCTTCTATAAAGGGAAATGAAGTCACCTATCATGACAAGGAAACAGAAGGCATTAAGTTTTTCAACATCAGACCTGGAAGCTAGAAATCCATGAAGTAATAATTTTAAAATTCTGGATGAAAATTATTTCCAACCCAAATCTATTCAAATTGCCAATCAAATATAAGGGTAGAAAACGAAATAAATAAAAAGACATTTTCAGCCACGCATTTGTTCAAATTATTTTACATGCATTCTTTCTCAGAAAGCTCCTAGAAAATGTGCTCCAACAAAATCAGTGTGTAAACCAAGACTCATTGCAGATAGGGCATGACATGAGAGCCAGAAAACAGGGGACAGAACAGGGTAGCAGAGAAAGTACAGACTTCTGTACAAGAATGACAGCCGTTGAGAAGGAAGGTGGGGGACTGGGTGGGGGAAGGAGGGGAAGACCAATTCCTTTGAACATATGGGAAATATCACTGATGGGTGTGTGTAAGAGTTCATGGAACATCTGTGGGAGAACAAATAACAATGTGTGCATATAAAAAAGTAATACCAGGTAAACTTAAAATGCAATTAGTAACTTCAAGGAATATAGAGAACCATATAAGAAAGGAGGTATGATCATATTACTCTATTTGACCAGCAGGGAATATTTACACAGTCAAAATATAAATTCTTACTCTTAAGTTAGACAAAAACTGTGCTATTAATGGCAAGCAAGGAAAGAAATGAGGAATCTACCATGGTTAGTAAATAATGTCTAAAACTGCAAACTCAAGAAATAGCAATGAAAATGCTATTTAGAAATATAGAAGTAAATAACTAGTAGAAGAGTGAAACTGAGGGTTAAAAGGAACTACTTCTTTTTAGAAGTACTATTGACTTTTGAAACTGTTTCTTCTGTTAAAAACTTTTTATAAATAGTGGGGGAGGGGAGAAGGGGGGGAAGGAACGGGTAAAGGGTCACGAAAATCAACTACAATGTATATTGAGAAGTTAAAATAAAAAAAAGATTACAGAAAGGGGAAAAAAACTTTTGATAAAATATTTTCTCAATAAAACAGCCTGGCTAGTATGTGAAAAGTGGATTATAAAGAAAAGTTGGGTTGAAAAAAAGACTTGTTAGGAAACAAAGGCAAGCCAAAATTGATGATTGCGGTGGTGGTGATAGTCATGGAGAAGAGAACATACTCCAGATTTTCTTTTAAAGAGATCAAACTGAGAAGACTTGCATACTTGATCTGCTTAAAGGAAAGGACAAAATCAAGGATGATATCTAATTCCTTGGCTTGAACCACTGAATGGAAGCAGATAACATTTCAGCTGGGAAAGACGTGGGGGTGGGGGTGGGGGAGCGGGGTTGGAACCAGTGGTAGAAATCAAGAGCTGAGTGTTCGGTGTATTAAATTTGAGATGCTTATTAGATCTCCAAGTGGGGATATCAATTAAAAAAGTCTGATGCATGAGCCTGGGGCTCAGGAAAGAAGTGAGAGTTGGAGATATAAATTTTAGAATCATTAGCTATAGTTGGTATTTAAATCTCTAGGACTGGATAAGATACCATAGGGAGAGAATAGGCAGAAGAAAAAGAGAAAACAAAAATATATTTGTATTATATTATAGAAATATAATAGAATAGGAAATAGCATGCATCTCACATGGAAGTACTAGCTCATAAACTTTATTTCTGACAGATGATAGGTAGATATACATATAAAAAGACACATGTAATTTATTCATTTATGAATTTACTGTGAATAATGTACTTCCTATTGTAGGCTGTGGTCAAAAAGAATTCAAATTCTAGAGAAGAAGAAGCCAGGAAAAGCTAAACAATTAGCTACCGTGGTAGGAAGAACACCATGGAAGGACAGTATACAAAAGTCAAAAGAAATGCTTCTCGAAGAGAATGCTTAACTGTACAGGATGAGTATGACAGGTTAAGTTCAGTTAGGACTGATAAGCACCCACCAGCTTGGTAATATGGAGGCCATTTGTTACTGACCTTGACAAGGGCAGCTTCAGTGAATGATGGGGGTAGGCAACAATTGAGAATAAATGGGAGGTGAGAAAGCAGAGACAACCAGTAGAGAAGGAAAACCTCCCTAGGAACCTGAATTCACTATGTGAAAAGGCTTGTCCAAGTTTTAAAACAAACTAAGCTTTGAATTCCTTGGGGCAGACCCCGTCATAAATTCTGTGTTCCTGGTGCCCAGCAGGCACTCAACATTCAGTCTGCTGAACTGAATGAAATCAGAAAACAGGAGAACTAAGCCTAAAAGGCAGAGGCTCTTAATCTGAACTCCACGTTGGGGTTTAAGGAAGGGCAGTCCATGAAATCTCTGAAGTAGAAAAGCAAGAACAATTGTTTTTAAGGGCACATAACTAAACTATCCAGCAACTCCCTACCTTTCAGCCAGTGTTGATGACATAGTGCTTGTTATGGACTAAACTGTGTCCCTCCCCTAAAATTCACAGGTTGAAATCCTAACCCTCAATGTGACTGTACTTGAAGATAAGGCCTTTAAAGAGGTAATTAAGGTTAAATGAGGTCATAAGAGCAAGGGCCCTAATCCAGTATGACTAGTGTTCTTAGAAGAGGACATTAGGACACAGACACAGAGGAAAGACCACATGAAGACACAGAGAGAACACCTCGATCTAGAAGTCAAGGAGAGAGGCCTCAGGAGAAAATAAACCTTCTGATGCCCCAAATGTAAGTCTGGCAAACATTCTATCCAAGGTGTGGTATGGTCTATATGTCACATCCTCCTGTCCAGGTAGCTTGCATGTCCCAATTAGAAAGGATGACATAAGCACTCCTCCTTCCCCACGTTCAAACAAATCACAAGGATCTGGTTTTCCTTACTTGAAGGACCCTGAACATCTACAATCAGCCCGAAATGTTGACATGACAAGCAGAAAATTGAGAAAGATTGTTCAACTATATCTCATCAGAAAAAAAGGCTATAAGTTAGAACATTTATTTTATTTTTATTTATTTTTTGTCCTTTTTGTGACCGGTAAGGGGATCGGGACCCTTGGCCTGGTGTCGCCCGCACCGCGCTCAGCCAGCGAGCGCACTGGCCATCCCTATATAGGATCCGAACCCGCAGCGGGAGCGCCGGTGTCACAGTAAAGCAAAACCAAACATTAAATATACATATGAGTATATAGGTACAAGTACATATAAACGCAGATGCACAAGCACACCCTATTATCTTCTGCAAGCACAGCTCTAATACCAAGCATTAATTAGTACATTAACTGTGTAATGAATAAGCCCTACAGTATTTATTATGAATTCTGACCAATTATTGCATCAACTTGAACCCATACCTCATTCTTGTAAATATGAATAAACTCACTGACATCTGTTCTAAACACTTTTTACAGTTTCACAGTTGCTCAGTCACGTTGCTAATAGATCTGCGGTTATCGGTTACTGTGTATAAAGAATCAAAAAGATCTAAAACTGCCTTAAGAAAGTTTAATGTCCTCTCATTCCAAGACGGAAAATAACCACTGCACACAAAATAGCACCATTATTGCAGAACTAAGAGTTAGTTTCAATGGCCCTGGAAGTTTAAGATAGCCGGTGTCTGTAGTTCTGCCTGATCTCAGCAGCTCTGCTTGGAATTTAGTTGAAGCCTGAACTCGAAATAAACAAACAATTTCACGTGTGCTGAAAACCCACCTGTGCCCTAATCCCTGATTAAATGAAGGAAGTGAAACCTCTCATTATCATTAGGGTCAGAACCTGTGAAAAGAAAAAACGGGAGTAACCCATCACTTCACCTTCGAATACAGGCCAGGGTTCAAATCTGGGCAGACTGGCACGAATGGCAAGAGGAGACGCTGCCGGCGAAGCGACGTCTGGTTTAGCCCCGAGTCAAGATGCCCAGGCCTGGATCCTGTCCTATGCCTGTCCAGGGTGCCCCGGGCCTGCCATCGGTCAGGGCACATCTCTGAGCTCACTCCCGCGAGGTAAGGGGACAACAGACGATTACAAGAGCCCTGTCCACCCATCCCTCTTTCTTTTTATGAAGCGGACAAAACAAGCAAGTGAGCAACCTGAGTCGCGCGGGCGTGTGGAGGTGCCCCACGGCGGATGCCCTGACTCACCGCACACCATCAGCAGCAGGACGATCAGCAGCGTGGCCACGAACACGAGCAGGGTCAGCCCGACGTTCTGCCACATCTTGGGGGGCGGAGGGCGCGAGCGGGCGGCGCGTCCCGGGCTTCAGCGGCCGGGCGGGCGCCCCTCGGCAGCGCCA
>NW_007731311.1:55377-80332 GCF_000696425.1 Galeopterus variegatus | reverse complement strand
CCCCAGGGGGCGGGGCGGACACGGCGGCGCTGACCGACCGCCCGCACGACCCTCCTTCTCTCCGGGGCGGCCGGAGCGCGGGAGGCAGGCGGGCCGCGGGGCGCCCCTACCCCCTCATCGCTCCGGGGAGCCGGGGCCCCGGCGCCTGGAGGCCTCTGTGGCGGTCCGATGAGCTTCCATGGCGGACGCCGCGCGCCTATGGCGAGGATAGAGGTCGAGCACAGGGACAAGCAGCGGCCACACGGTCCTCGTTGCCGCCCGCCCGAGGGTCCCTCGGCACCTAGGAACGCCAAATGTCAGCGTCCCCAGGCGCCGGCAGCAGCTGCTTCTCGGTCTCGGCCCCTGCCCCTGCGGCAACTCATCACCGAGCGCCCCCTCCGCTCGCCTCCTCCGCGGCGCGGGGGCGGCTGGGAGATGAAGTGCGGCGCCCGGTAGGGGCGGGAGGGCGTCGCCCCACAGGGACTACAACTCCCAGAATGCACCGCCTGCCTAGGGCCTGGGGCTCTACCTCTCCCGCCCTCTCGCCCCTTTGGTCTCTCTCCAGCCTCCGCTTTTGCCTGGGGACCGGGGGCTGGTGTCCTTAGAACTGGTGGAGTCGGCTTCGCCTCCTGTGCTGGGCCGAGGCGCCAGTGAGACTTCAGCCATTGCCCCCCACACAAAGTCGTCTTTAGAGTCGCGATCGACGCAGAGGGAGGAGAAGGGAGGTGGCTGCCTGAAAAACTGGTTGCACGTGAACCCAGCCCTGTCGCCGGGGGCAGAGTTGGGATACTTGGACTTTTGAGGAAGTACTCACGTCCCTGCCAAGGAGACTGGTTAGGGGCACGGAATATCATTTTTTCTTTGCAATGGATGTTACATTCTATGTTTTCATAGGTGATTTTGGAAATAGCCCGCGAATGGCTTAAGGACGTCCTTTGTGCCCTTAATTCACAGTAAATTTGATTCAGCTGCTTTCTTGAGGCCACGCGACAGATGATCCACAGCTGAAGATTTTGCTGCACTACCTTGAACACAGGTCTGTGAAACAAGACACTTCAATAATCTCAAATACTGTCAGAATTATGTGGGGTTTTGGTTTGGTGGTTTTTTGTGCAGCTGGCCGGTACAGAGATCTAAACCCGTGACCTTGGCGTTACCAAGTGCCTGAAATTAAAACTGCCTAGTTCTGCCAGACTGTTCATTTGTTAAACAGGTGCCCCCGGAAGAGTTGAGGATAAATGTCTCTCCGTTAGAAGGAATCAGTCTTCACGTTTTCTTGTGATTCTTTTGCTCCCTGCCGCACCTTTCCTGCTCTTCTACAAATTCCTCTTCTCTGTCTCCTGTCTCCAAAACCAAATCTAAGCCTTAATCCCTTGATTTAGGTGTATTCCAGTCATATCTAGCTGCCCTACTGTGTGAGTTGTCTGTCTAGGGCAACTGTCGGAATCCTGCCGATGTAGCCAATTGTACTGTCGGGTTGGGGCTCACAGACCCTTCAAAGCCATTGTACAGACTGGGTCACCAGACCCCTAACATGCAGGTCCACGCTAGGTAGTTGGAGAAGATCCTGGGAGCTGTTAGACGACTCGAGCTCAATCCTCAGCTTCCTCAGCAGCAGCAGCAGTGGTTGTGGCCTCCTGGAGGGTCCCAGGGACCCTGGCAGCAACAGCTTGCAGCAACAACAGCAGCAGCAGCAGTAGCGGTGTAGGGAAAATATAGGTAAATGGTCAGGGTTCCTCAGATGTCCAGTATCTTTTTTTTTTTTAAGATGACTGGTAAGGGGATCTCAACCCTTGGCTTGGTGTTGTCAGCACCACACTCAGCCAGTGAGCCAATCGGCCATCCCTACATAGGATCCGAACCCATGGCCTTGGTGTTCTCAGCACTGCACTCTCCTGAGTGAGCCACGGGCCGGCCCAGATGTCCAGTATCTTGCCGAGCATTTGATGTAAATATGCATGTGTGCCCAGGTCTTCTTTGGTTATTGTCTAATGTAATCGTGCATGTGCACCCAGGTGTCCTGGGTTATGGACTTAAGTATAAAGAATGAGTGGCTCTGATCCATGGTGCCCCCTGCCCCATGGGATACCCCCCATGGGAGCCATGGGGAGGGTGCTACTGCTGCCGGAAGCTGTTGCTGCCAGTGTCCCTGGGATGCCCCAGAAGGCCACGGCTGCTGCTGCTTCTGTTGCTTCTGCTGCTACAGCTGAGGACTAAGCTCGTATCGTCTGCCAACAGTTCCTGATCTCTCCCAATTACCTAGTGTGGACCTGCGTGTGAGGGGTCTGTGACGCAGTCTGTACGATGGGTTTGAAGGGTCTGTGGGCCCTAACCCCTAGCCCTCATAATATAAATGGAAAACATAGTGTAACTAAAATAATGAAAAATTTTGGCTTTAGTTATGAATTGCTTTAACAATACAATTGGCATAGCCATACAATTGGTGTACTCACCTAGCAATACAAGTGGCCTCCTTGTTGCCCACCCACCTCCAGGCTTCCCAGGGGTGGGCGGTGTTGTGGATCAGGGCCACTTGTCCTTTATACTTAAGTCCAATAACCCAGCACGCCTAGGTGCAAGTCAGACAAGCCAGGAACACCTAGGCACCGATGCGCATCTACATCAGACAATAGCCAAGGAAGACCTGGGTGCACAGGCATATTTACATCAAATGCTCAGCAAGATTCTGAACATCTGAGGGGCCTTGACCATTTATATTTCATTTTCCCTACAGCTGTATTCCCTAAGAAGCACCATTATGAGCAAATATCATATATAATAATACATTAAGGGATTGTATTAGTCCATTTCTGTTGCTTTTAACAGAAATACCTGGAACTGGGTAATTTATGAAGAAATAGAAATTTCTTAGTTTCAGAGGCTAGGAAGTCCAAAGTCCAGGGAACACGTCTGATGAGGGCTTTGGTGGTGGCTCTACAACAATGCAGGGTATCACATAGCAAATATGGCAGGAACAGAGAGAGAAGTTCTCACATGCTCTCCTTTTAAAGCTGTCAGAACCACTGTCGGAACCATCATGCAGATGACCACTAAACCACCAATAGATTGATCCGGTCACTAAGGCATGGTCCCACAATCCAATCACTTCAAGGCCTCACCTTTCAATTATCATAATAGGACTTCCCACCCTCCTAACACTATCACAGTGGGGACCAAGCTTCAGTGAGTTTGGGGAGACATCCAATCCACAGCAGGGATAACCACTTGCTTTGCAGAAGGTTTAATATAGGGTTCCTGTGAAGAAAGGATGAGCTAGTGAAGATATATTTACTGATAGTCTGGACGTGTTGTCCCCACCAAAACTCATGTGGAAATCTGGTCCCCAATGTGGCAGTGGTGGAAGCTGTTTGAGTCATGGGGGTGGATTCCTCATGAATGGATTAATGAGTAGAATTGGGTAGAAGCAGACTGAGGCCTGTGCCAGATGCAGCTGTCCCAGAATCGTAAGCCAAATCTCTGTATTTTATCAATTACCCAGTTTCAGGTAATTCTGTTATAGCAACACAAAACAGACTAATACATTAACCAAAAGTCAATTTATGCTTTTTTCACAGATGGCTCAATTCTATTGCATAAATAAAACATTTTACTAAAATCCAGTTGCAAAGAACACCAAAGAACTGAAAGAACTTAAGGGTTTTTTTTTCTTTTCTTCACATATATTGAATACATCTAGGTGCCAGGCAATGATCTAAGTGCTGGGGATGCAACAGGGAATAAGAAAGAGGTGCTCGTGCTCAAGATGCTTATGTTATAAGTTAGAGCATATAGAATATAAGCATCAATGGGGAAACCTCAGAAACAAATCCCTATAATGAAAACAAGCAAGATCGTGTGATAAAGTTAGTTATTTTAGATTTGGGGAATCAGGGAAGGCTTACCTGAGGAGGTGACATTTAATCTGAGTCCTGAATGACAAGAAGGATCCAGCCGTGGAAAGACCTAGAGGAAGAACATACCAAGTAGTAGGAGCAGCTAGTGTGAAAGCCACAAGGAGCAAACAAACTTGGCCATTCCTCGAAGCCTTGCCACTTTCTCAACCCTCGGTGCACATTTTGAGCTACCTAGGGAGATTTAAAAATTACAAATGGGGCCAACCCCATGATTCACTCGGGAGAGTGCGGTGCTGGGAGCGCAGCGGCACTCCCTCCGTGGGTTCGGATCCTATATAGGGATGGCCGGTGCCTTCACTGGCTGATGGCGGTGCAGGCGACACCAAGCCAAGGGTTACGATTCCCTTACTGGTCACAAAAAGAAAAAAAAAAAAAAATTGCAAATGGCCAGACCTCATCCCTATTCCAAATGATTCAGAATCTGTTGAGGTAGAAGCTAAGCACACTGGTCTTTAAAAGCTCCCAGCTGATTCTGATGTGCACTGATGGTCTAGAACATTGCTGTAAAGCAGTGGTTCTCAAAGAATGGTCTCTGGACCAGCAGCGTCAGCATCACCTGCGAACGTGTTATAAGTGCAAGTCCTCAGGCCCTATTGCAGACCTATTGAATCCAAAAACTCTGGTAATCTAAGTAGAAGGTAGTGGCTTGGTTTAGCGTAATAATCAATGAAGTGAAGTTTGTGAAAAGTGGACAGATTTGGAAAATATTTTAGAAGGAGAATCAACAGGATTAGCAGACACGTTAGATGTGGGGCAGATGAGGAAAAGAAAGGAATCAAAAATGACTCCCAGGTTTTTATTTTTTTATTTTATTTTATTTTTATTTTATTTTATTTTTTTTTGTCTTTTGTTGTGTCCGGCAACGGATCGCAACCCTCAGTGTCGCGCCCGTACTGGACCGGGACCGGCAACGGGATCACAACCCTCAGTGTCGCATCGTATAACTTCGTATAATGTATGCTATACGAAGTTATTACGGTGCTGAAGGAAGATCTCTCTGCTTTCTAGTAATGCTTTGTTCCTGTTCTCATTCTAAATGCCAGCTTTAAAATGGTTAATCTCTGGGGGAGACGATACTAAGCAGAATAAAGGAACACTTTGCATTGCTTAAGCTGACTGTGCACAGACCTTTTATTAGGACGGACCGCCTCGCTCAGCCAGTGAGCGGGAACCGGTCTGCATGTGGGATCCGAACCCTCGGGCGGGAGCGCCGCCGCGCTTCCCAAGTGGCGCACTATCCAGTGCGCCACCGGGCCGGCCCTGACTCCCAGGTTTTTAGCCTGACCTTCTAGGTGAATGGTGTGCCATTTCTGGAAATGGGGAACACTGAGCAGACATCTCCTCAGAATGCTTTAGGAACCCCTATCTTCACAAACTCTGATCTGTAGAAGAGATCCTTAAATACCTGCCTGTCTTGTCGGGCTAGGGCTCACAGACCCTTCAAAACCCGTTGTACAGGCTGGTCACTAGATCACATTGATATATCCTTTAAGGGTTTTCAAGAATAAGGTCTTGAGGTTATTCTTGAGCTATGGTATTTTCTGGAGTCCTGCTACTTACTGTTCTCTTTCCTGCGTACTGTTCTGCTCCCTCCTTTCTGACTACCTCAGTCCTATTTACTCTGCAACGTCTGTCCACTTTCCTTCTCAGTAAGACTTTCCTGATTGTTGTCCATGTGTCTGTCTAGCTCCTCTGAGCCAGTGGTTTTCAGCCTTACCTGTACATTGTAACTGTCCAGCAGCTGTAACGGCCTCCCTGTGGCCCCCCGGGGGCATCCCAGGAGCAGGGGGCCCTGCAGGTCAGAGCCACTCATACTTTATGCTTAAGTCCATAACCCAGGACACCTGGGTACACATGCGCAATTACATTAGACAATAACCAAGGAACACCTAGGCGCACATGCATATTTACATCAAATGTTCAGCAAGATTCTGGGACAAGCGACATGAGAGGTGCTCAGGCCAATGGGAAAGAAGACCTAAAGAGTGGGATAAGACCCAGGCAGAGAGGAGCAGAACGAGCTTTCTAGGATGAGGAGTCAGCAGGTGCCGGGGCAGGAATCTCCATGGATGATTCTGGGGGCTGCACGGCAGATGGGGAACTGAGCATGGCATGGTGCGAAACTCTGCAAGGGAGGTAATAACTCTGAATGATTAAACCAAACCTCCTGTGCCCTCCCCTCCCCTCCCCCACCCCACAATCTAGAGAGCCAGGGAGAAGAGTCTTGGAGGAATCATTTAAAAGAAAGATGACTTTGTTGAGCAGTGTGATGGCTATGCCCACTGAATTCATATATTCCTTTATTCATGAAACATTTATTCTTACAACACACAGTTGTGAGTCTCTGTTATGTACTAAGTAATTGGCTAGCATGTTGGGAGAATATAAAACCAATGAATAGGATGTGAGTCTGTTCCCCAAAGAACCCACAGTCAAGTGGGGAAATATAGTAAGTCCTCAATAGAGGTGAGTGCAAAGTGCTGTGGGGGAAGCTAAGGATCAGGGGAAATTGTTAGAGAGGTCCCAGAGGAGGTGATAGAAAACACCAGAAGGATGAGGAGGAACGTGCCAGGAGGAGCGGGGTAGAGGGAAGGGCAGTGCAGCAGAGAGAACTGTGTGTGCAGAGGCGTGGAGGCGTGGAGTGTCTCGGTGTGTTCTGAGGATATAAGTTCAGCATCGTGATGGTTAATTCTAGACATCAACTTGACTAGCTTAAGAAATACCTAGACACCACTGTAGTCTTTCTTTCCTTCCTACTTTTTCTCTTAGCTCCCACTTATGAGTGAGAACATGTGGTATTTATCCCTCTGTGCTTTGCTTTTTTCACTCAGAGAACATACCTAGGGATACAAAGTGGAGTGGGGGACAGGGGGAGGTTGGGGATAATTGGGTGTGGGACACGGGTATAATCACAATTTGTAGTAATGGGCATGCTGCCAGTATGGATAGTCCTGTCGGGCTAGGGCTCACAGACCCTTCAAAACCCCTTGTACAGGCTGGTCACCAGATCCCTCACATGCAGGTCCATGAGCTGGGTAATTGGGAAAGATCCTGGGAGCCATTGGCAGGTGACACGAGCTCAGTCCTCAGCTGGAGCAGCAGCAGTGGTGGCCTCTTGGAGCATCCCGGGGACCCTGGCAGCAACAGCCTCCAGCATCTGTAACGGCCTCCCTGTGGCCCCCCGGGGGCATCCCAGGAGCAGGGGGCCCTGCGAATCAGAGCCACTCATACTTTATACTTAAATCCATAACCCAGGACACCTGGGTACACATGTGCAATTACATTAGACAATAACCAAGGAACACCTAGGCGCACATGCATATTTACATCAAATGTTCAGCAAGATTCTGAACATCTAAGGGGCCCTGGCCACTTTCCTTCACTGCCTTTGAGGAAACTAAGGGTAAAAGATACTGTGACTGGGGCAAAGTCACACAGCCAGGAACCAAAGTCTCCTAACTCTTGAAAGTCCAAGATCTTTACTGCTAAACCATCTTGTCATGTCTTCTCGTTCACTCTATTAGCATAAGTCATTTGTCCATTGATATATCCTTTAAGGGTTTTCAAGAATAAGGTCTTGAGGTTATTCTTGAGCTATGGTGTTTTCTGGAGTCCTGCTACTTACTGTTCTCTTCCCTGCGTACTGTTCTGCTCCCTCCTTTCTGACTACCTCAGTCCTATTTACCCTGCAACGTCTGTCCACTTTCCTTCTCAGTAAGACTTTCCTGATTGTTGTCCACGTGTCTGTCTAGCTCCTCTGAGCCAGTGGTTTTCAGCCTTACCTGTACATTGTAACTGTCCTGGGAGCTTTAAATACAGATTTGCACATTTTACGCCAGGCATACTGAAGGTGGGGAAGGGATATAGATGAACTTTAATTTATTAATGTCCTCCAGGTTTTGCTACACAGACTTGAGAAACACTAGCATAAAGTATATTTAGCAATTATGTACCTTTCTAATGATGTTCCCTGGATTAGTTTTGTTACTTAGTACTTCATATATACATCCAAGGGGTCTTCAAAAAGTTCATGGAAAGATTCATATTATCTTTTAATTCCATTTTTTAATGAACTTTTTGAAATACCCTCATATATGTAAATATCTTCGTCTGTTTGGGCTGCAGTAACAAAATACCGTAGGCTGGGTCATTTATAAACAACAGACATTTACTGCTCATAGTTCTGGAGGCTGGCAAGTCCGAGTATAAGGTGCCAGCATGTTCAGTGTCTGGTGCCAGCTCTCTGCTTCACAGATGGTGCCTTGTTGCTGTGTCCTCACCCAGTGGAAGAGGCAAAGGAGCTCGCTCGAGCCTCTTCTAAGTCATGGAACCTTCATGTGAGCTCTCTGCTTCACAGATGGTGCCTTGTTGCTGTGTCCTCACCCAGTGGAAGAGGCAAAGGAGCTCGCTCGAGCCTCTTTTAAGTCATGGAACCTTCACGACTTAATCACTTCCCAAAAGATCCCAGCTCTTAATACTATGACATTGGGTATTAGGTTCTAACATAGGAATTTGGGGAGGACACCAATTCAGACCATAGCAGTATGTCTACATATATATCAATGTAAATATGTATATATGTCTTGTTTCCCAAATGCTATGGTTTGAACGTCCTCCCAAAGCTCACTGAAGCTTGATCTCTATTGTAACAGTGCTATGGGGTTGGGAAATCAGAGTATGGTATTTAAAAGGTAGAGACTTTGGGAGGTGATTGGATAATGGATTAATCCGTTATGAAGACAGAGCTTTATAAGGACAGAAAGAAAGCATATAGAAATATTCTCTTGCTCAGCCCTCGCCATGGGATATTCTGCACTGCGTTGGGACTCTGTAGAGAGTCCCATCAAGAAGACCTTCAATGTGCCTCCCCAGGCCTTGGACTTTCCAGCCTCCAACATTGTGAGAAATAAATTTTGTTTCTTATAAATCACCCAGTTTCAGGTACTCTGTTACAAGCAACAGAAAACAGACTAATACACCATATCGATTCTTAGGGGGGACACTTACTCCCCCTGTTATTTCCCTCCACGAGGGAGGAAGCTCAACCGGTATAATATGTCTGCTCTCTCTCTGCTCTTTCTTCATTTATCCCTCTGTCCCTGGTCAGGACAGGAGTGACTTATCTAATTGGTACATTTAGGAAAACTAAGCTAGATTTTCTGATCTCCACTCCTCCCACGTTCCACATAGGCCTTTGGTATAGGGAGGTCCACCCTAGTTGCTTTAACTTAGGGTTTAATTAACAGTCCTGGCCAGCTCAAACATTATGATATGTTTTCTTACGTAACCTTTATTATTAATAAATGTGATATTTTGGCCTCCAAATGTCTTACTCCGTTTTTTTTTTTGCCTGCTGGCCAGTACAGGGACCGAACTCAGGACCTTGGTATTATCAGCACCCGGCTCTAACCAACTGAGCTAACTGGCCAGCCCTAAATCCTATTTTTAACTTCTTAGTTGGACAACATAACTTATTTTTCCTTCTCAGCAATCCCATACTGCTTTTAAGATAATTAAGGGATGAGGCCATGATTCAGCATTTATGTATCGCCACTGCAGTGGAGTGAATTGTGTCCCCCCAAAGTTTAATGTGTTGGAGGCTTGGTCCCAACTGTAACAGTGTTAAGAGGGTGGGAAATCCTATTATGGTAATTGAAAGGTGGGGCCTTGAGGAGGTGATTAAGTTGATGTTTTAATGGTGGCTGTGGTCATGGTTCTGAGGGCTTTAAAAGGGGCACATGTGAGAGTCTCTCTCTCTGTGCTCTGCCATTTTCCACCATATGAGGCACCTGCATTGTTGTAAAGCCGCCACCAAAGAAGACCCTCACTAGATGTGTTCCCTGGGCTTTGGATTTCCCAGCTTCTAAAACTGTAAGCAATAAATTTTGTTTTCTTTCTTTTTTTTTTTTTTTTAAAGATGACCGGGTAATGGGATCTTAACCCTTGACTTGGTGTTGTCAGCACCACGCTCAGCCAGTGAGCGAACCGGCCATCCCTATATGGGATCTGAACCCGGGGCCTTGGTGTTATCAGCACCGCACTCTCCTGAGTGAGCCACGGGCTGGCCCTAAATTTTGTTTTCTTTATAAAATACCCAGTTCTATGTATTTTCTTATAAGCAACAGAAACGGACTAATACAGCCACATAGTAGGTGCTTGTCAGATTCTTTTTTTTTTTCCTTTTTGTCTTTTTTTTCGTGTCCGGCAACGGATCGCAACCCTCAGTGTCGCGCCCGTACCGGACCGGGACCGGCAACGGGATCGCAACCCTCAGTGTTGCTCCCACACCTCGCTCAGCCAGTGAGCGGGAACCAGTCTGTATGTGGGATCCGAACCCTCGGCGGGAGCGTCACCACACTCCCAAGCGGCGCACTGTAGCAGTGCGCCACTGGGCCGGCCCATGCTTGTCAGATTCTGATCCAAATGTCTGATCTCTAAATCCTGACAAGAGGCTTGAATTTTAGCCATTTGATCTCTATTGTGGGACAAATTATGCTAAATGTGGTGTGCATGCAAAGTAGGTAAGGCAAGATTCCTGCTCTCAAGAAAAACCCAGTCCTATGCCAAATATTTACCAAAACACTCAAGACACTGTGCCTGCCAGTACCAATTCAAGAATAAATAAAATATGCTCCCTGATGTAAAATTGCCCAATCTTTCTCAATATTTTTCAATGATGAACCATTTGTGCATCATGAAATCAATTTAATGAGAGTCATGACCAGTGCTTTATTTTAAGGAATAGAATAGAAAACGTCAATGTGTATCACAAGTAATAAGGGCAAGTACTATTCATTGAGCTTTTATTTCAGTTATCTATGTATGTGGGTGTGTGTATTTTGGGGCGGGTGTGAATTGAGCTGCAGTGCAAAACATATTCCTAGTTTGGGTTATAGTTTTTAAAAAGTTGAAAATCTGTGGTCTAGCAGGAGGAACAAGACATGTATATTAGTGACTATATTAAATATTTTATATGTGTAATATAGGATTTTACAGAGGAGATTGAGGCTTAGAAACTCTAAAAATATTGGTAGTAGGTAATGAATAAAAATGACATACAAACTCAGGTCGGTCTGACTTAAAAGAAAATTTTGTTTCTGTTGTATCACAAGACAGGGGGTGACATTGGGAAAGGTCCTGGGAAAAAATGGAAGATGAAGGGAAAAAGTATGAGCAGTCTTGAAGTGCATTTTGTAGGGGAGGAGGCAGTTAGAGTCCTTAAGAGCTCATGGAAAAGACACAATCCCTTTCAGTTCTAAGGAATCTGGAGTAGAAGTATAATACAATGGTTGAAAATTCCTGTTCTGCCATTTGTATCTAGGTTTGAATTCTGACTTGGTTAAATCACTTCATCTCTTTAAGTTTCTCTTATGTACATTTGTAAAATAGGCATAATAGTACCTTCTCTGTAGGATTGTTTTGAGGATTTAATGAGATGCTGTATATAAAGAACTTACTTAGCAAAACACCATGCACTTAGGAGATCTTCAACAAATGCTAGCTATTAATCTTAATAACCTAATAACAAATGCTAGCTATTAATCTTAATAACCTAATATATTCTTTTTTTTTTTTTTTCCTTTTTGTCTTTTTTTGTGACCGGTAACGGGATCACAACACTCAGTGTCGCGCCCGCACCGCGCTCAACCAGTGAGCGGACCGGTCTCTATATGGGATCCGAACCCTCAGCGGGAGCGCCGCCGCGCTCCCAAGCGCCGCACTCTACCGAGTGTGCCACCGGGCCGGCCCATAACCTAATATATTCTACTCTAATACCATATGATGGAAGGAACAGAATTGGTTTCATTCAATTCATTTCTACTTAATTTGGAAAACAGTTTGTGAAGGTGTGAGTAGAGAAGCAGAACCACGTGTGGTCTGGAATGAGGAATTAATCATAGCAGTGGTGTTACACAATTGTGGGAGCTGGGGGGGGCAGCCTCTGTGTCTAGTGTTCAGCCTACAGTTGCTATACGAGCAGCTGGGAAGGAAAGTTGAATATGGACAAGGGCAAAGGCAGATTGGAAACCACAAGGGCAAATTAGGACCAATGAAGACAACTGACCCTGCAAAGACTAATCAGAACCGATGTCTGCCTCTCTCTACTTCCAACGTCAATGCCATAGGTCAGTTGTAGAAGTTGGCACCCTTTGCTAGAACTGAACATGCACTCAGTGGAGGAGTTGCAGAAACTGATGGAGGGGCTCTGACACGAGCTGCAGTGTATTAGTTTCCTAAGGCTTCCATAACAAAATACCACAAACTTGGTGTCTTAAACAACAGAAATTTATTTTCTCATACTTCTGGAGGCTGGAAGTCCAAAATCAAGGTGCTGGCAGGGCCATGCACCTTCTGAAAGCTCTAGGGGAGGATCCTTTCTAGCTTCAATTGGCTGCTGGCAATCCCTGCAATTCCTCGGCCAAGCTGCATCACTCTGATCTCTGCCTCTGCCTTCATGTGGCATTCTTCCCTGTGTGTCTGTGTCACTGTGTCTTCACATGGCCTTCTTATAAGGACACACGTCATTAGACTTAGGCCTCACCCTAATCCAGTATGACCTCATCTTCATTTAGCTAATTACATTTGCAAAGACCCTGTTTCCAAATAAGGTCTCATTCTGAGGTTGCTGGTGTCTATGAATCTTGGAGGGACAACATTGTTTGACCCAGTACATGGTATTACTGTGGTTTTGGGTGCTTTCCCATGCCAGGTAGATAGCTGTAGAGTGACAATGTGCCTGGCATTTTTTAAACATTTGCACCTGCTTCATTCCTATCTCCCAAATATCATCCAACATGGCTCTTTTGGCCAACGCTGATCTGGAAACATACAGGAAATAAAATTCTGGGAAATTCCAGCTTAGCTAAATTGACATAGTACAGAGCGATCACACAATGAGAATCATTGAGGATTTTTTTTTTTTAAAGCAGGGAAATGACTTGATGGGAATGTCGTTTTTAAAATATTGATCTGGCAGCAAAGTGGAGGAGAGACTGGGGGTGGGAAAAGATTGGAGATTAGTTAAGAGATCCTTGGCATCATCAGGATGGTCGTCTCTAAATGTTTTTTGATTATGCTTTTGGTAATGGTATACCAGATAAATTGGGCCAACCCTCTAGCTGAATACAATTAAAAAATCAGAATTTAAAAAACCCTTATTCTACAAGTATCAAAAAGCTAATAAGACAAACCCTCGGCGGGAGCACTGCCGTGCTCCCAAGCGCCGCACTCTACCGAGTGCGCCACCGGGCCGGCCCTCTAAATGTTTTTTGATTATGCTTTTGGTAATGGTATACCAGATAAATTGGGCCAACCCTCTAGCCAAATACAATGAAAAAATCAGAATTTAAAAAACCCTTATCCTACAAGTATCAAAAAGCTAATAAGACAATGAAAAATAACTGGGTCAAGATGGAGGGGTGCGGAACATAGAAACGGAAATTCGGAAATGAGAGCCAGGCATTTGGAGGCGCTTTTACCGAGGGTGGCATCAGAAGGTCCTAAGACAGGGATGAACAGTGCAGCTCTGGGGGCAGGGGGTGAAGTTGGAGTCCTGGGCTTGGGGCACTGGGAGACCACCAGGCACACAGGGCTGAGACACCAAAAGGCCACAGCACCAGAATAAGGGGAGGCCAGAAATAAACCTAAAGCCTGTGTCAGCTTTGGCTGATCTGGCTGACCCAGAAAAGTTCAAATTCTGAAAGTGGATTAAAGGATTCCTGGATTAGTACAGCCCCAAGGCCTGGCAGAAACAAATGTAGAAGCTAGTTATCCTAGGCCTTAAATTATTTCCACAAATAACTTCAAACACAGTTTTCAGCACATACCCAAACTTTTTTTTTTTTTATTGTAGGCCATTCTTAAGTTAAAACAATTTTGAGCACACACCTTTAATACATGTTTGTTTACAAATTATCACATTTGTTACTTTACATTATAAAATGAACAGAAAAAGAAGAAAAGATATGATGAAAAGAAATAAAATCTTTTTAATTTTTGTTTTTAATGGTAGGGAAAAATTTCAATATCAGTGTTTTAGTTTGTTAGAACCACAAAGTACCAAGTACCACAAACTGAGTGGCTTAAACAATAGAAATTTATTCTCTCGTAATTCTAGAGCCTAGAAATCTAAAAATGAAGGTGCTAGCAGGGCCCTGCTCCCTCTCAGGGCTCTAGGGGAGAATCCTTCCTTGTCCCTACCACCTTCTAGTAGCCCCAGGTGTTCCTTGGTTTGTGGCAACATAAATCCAGTGTCTGCCTCCTCTTCTTCTGGCTCTTTTCCTGGGTGTCTCTGTCTTCTCCTCTTATAAGGACACCAGTCATATAAAATTAGGCAAGAGCCCACTCTTTTTTTAAAAAATGGTTATTAATATTCATGAGATAAAAAGCTGATTGTCACCCCTCGTACCCATGATGTGGGAACTAGATTCATACTGGCTGGATACCCATTACCACAAATTGCATTTGTACCCCGTGTCCCCCACCCAGTTATCCCCAACCTCCCTTCCCCTCCCCCCTTTCCCCCCACTCCATTTTGTAGCCCATAGAATGTTCTCTCCCTCTGCAAGTCCCATGCACCACTGTGGTCTTTCTTTCCTTCCTTCTTTCTCTCTTAGCTCCCACATATGAGTGAGCACATGTAGTATTTATCCCTCTGTGCTTTGCTTATTTCATTCAAGTTTCTCCAGGCTCATCCATGTTGTTGCAAATGGGAGAATTTCATTCTTTTTTATGGCAGAGTAGTATTCCATGGTGTATATATACCACAGTTTCCTTATCCAATTATCCATCGATGGACATTTAGGTTGGTTCCATGTCTTGGCTATTGTAAACAGCTGCGATGAACATGGGAATGCAGGTATCCCTTCGACATGATGATTTCCATTCCTCTGGGTATATACCCAGCAGTGAGATTGCTAGATTGTATGGAAGATCTATCTATAGTTGTTTGAGAAACCTCCATACTGTTTTCCATAGTGGTTCTACTAATTTACAGCCCCACCAACAGTGTGGGAGCGTTCCCTTCACCTCAGACCCTCACCAGCATTTGTTATTCACTGTCTTTTTGATCATAGCCAGTTTAACTGGGGTGGGGTGGTATCTCAGTGTAGTTTTAATTTGCATTTCCCTGATGACTAGTGATGTTGAGCATTTTTCATGTACCTGTTGGCCATTTATATGTCTTCCTTTGAAAAATGTCTATTCAGCTCCTTTGTCCATTTTTTGATTGGGTTATTTGTTTTTTTTACTATATAATTGTTTGAGTTCCTTAGAAATCACCCCTCAGGCTTATAGCCATCTAATATTGGACAAAGGCAGCAAAAATCTACATTGGGGAAAAGATTGGCTCTTCAACAAGTGGTGCTGGGAAAATGATATCCATATGCAGAAGAATGAAACTAGATATGCATCTCTCACCATACACTAAAATCAACTCAAAATGGATTAAAGACTTACATATAAGACCCATAACTGTAAAATTACTGAGGGAAAATAAAGGTGAAACACTCCAGCAGTTAGGTCAGAGCACAGACCTTATGAACAGGAGCCCAAAAGCACAAGCAGCAAAAGAAAAAAGATAAACAAATGGGACTATATCAAACTAAAAAGCTTCTGCACAGCAAAGGAAACAATCAACAGAGTGAAACAACAACCTATGGGAGAAAATTTTTGCCAACTATGTGTCTGACAAGCGATTAATATCCATAATATACAAGGGCTCACTCTTTTGACCTCCTCTTAATTTAACTAATTATATCTGCAATGACCCTATTTCCAAATAAGTTCATCCTGAGAAACTGGGGGTGAGGATGTCAATTTATATCTTTGTGGGACACAATTCAACCCATAACAATCACCAAATAAAAAATAAATAGAGACAGTTTTATTTAAAAAAATATTTTTTAAAAATCAGTATTAAAAAACAAGAAACAATCACCAAATAGTCTTCATGACTTTAAAAAATCTTTTGAAAATAATTAACACAGTCATGCACTGCCTAATGATGTTTTGGTCAACAACAGACAACATATTTCATGGTGTTCCCATAACGTTATAATGGAGCCAAAAAATGTCTATTGCCTAGTGACATCATAGCTATTGTCATGCCTTAGCACAAGTACTTTAATTTTTAAAAATTTAGTGTAGTCTAAGTGCACAGTGTGTATAAAGTCTGCAGTCGTGCACAGTCATGTCCTAGACCTTCACACTCACCACTCACTGGCTCTTCCAGAGCAAGGTCCAGTCCCGCAAGCTCCATTCATACCCTGTACAGATGCAACATTTTTTATCTCTTTTTTTTCCCTTTTTTTGACAGTTGGGTGGTACAGGGATTCAAACCCTTGACCTTGGTGTCATCAATACCTATTTTTTGTCTTTTATACCGAGTTTTCACTATACCCTTTCTACATTTAGATATACAAATACTTACCATTGTGTTGCAGTTGCCTACAGTATTCAGTACAATGACATGCTTAACAGGTTTGTAGCCTCAGAGCCACAGGCTATACCATACAGCCTAGGCCTTGTACTAGGCTATACCACCTCATTTTGAATAAATACACTCTGATGTTTGCACAACAACAAAATCGCCTAACGATGTATTTCTCAGGATGTATCCCTATCCTTAAGCAACACTTGACTGTATTTAATTTTAATGTCTGTCATAATTTAAAACAAGTCTGTGACCTAAGAAATATATATTTGATCTCTGCCTCCAGTTCCTGACACAGAGCTTCTGAAACCTTGTGGTTTTCTGAGCAATAGGGCACTGGGTGCATCTTTTGTTCTAATATTTGGTCTTTGACCCAGCACTTGCCACAGAGATCCTGATTCCTGATTGGGATTTTCTTGGTGATAGGAGCATCTTTTGTTCTAATGAGGTGACCCTTGGTGGGCTCTGGGACAGAGGCTGTTCACCCAAAAGACCAAGCCATGAGTAGAAGCTTGGAACTTTCAGCCCACTCCCATCCTCTGGGGAGGAGAGAGGACAAGAGACTGAATGAATAATCAATCATGCCTATGCGGTGGAGCCTCCATGAAAATCCCTAAACTGCTGGGTTTGGAGACCAGCTGGGTGGGTGGATACATCCACAGGCTGGGAGGGTGGTGATTCCCAACACCACAGGCATAGAAGCTCCTGTGCTCGAGACCCTTCCAAACCTTGCTCTGTGCACCTCTACATCTGGCTGTTCATTTGTATCCTTTATCATATGCCTTTATAATAAAGCAGTAAATGAAAGTAAAATGTTTTCCTGAGTTCTGTGAGCCTTTCTTTTTTTTTTTTTTTTTCTTTTTTGTCTTTTTCCGTGTCCGGCAACGGATCGCAACCCTCAGTGTCGCCCCCATACTGGACCGGGACCGGCAACGGGATCGCAACCCTCAGTGTCGCTCCCGCCCCTCGCTCAGCCAGTGAGCAGGAACCGGTCTGTATGTGGGATCCGAACCCTTGGTGGGAGCACCGCCGCGCTTCCCAAGCGGCGCACTATAGCAGTGCGCCACCGGGCCGGCCCCTCTGTGAGCCTTTCTAATAAATTATCAATCCTGAGGAGGGGATCATGGGAACCCCCTGTGGTTAACCAGTTGGTCGAAAGTACAGGAGGTCCAGACTTTGCGACTGGATTCAGATTGGCATCTGAAGTGAGGACAGTTGTGGGAATGAGCCCTTAACTCATGGGGTCTGCACTAACTCTGAGTAGATAGTGTCAGAACTGAATTGTAGAACATCCGTTGGTATCTAGAGAAGTTGGAGAATTGGTTGATGTGGACATCACCCCCACAATACACATACACATTTGGTGTCAGCAATGTGGTGAGTGGAGGGAAAGTTTTTCTTTAATACTTCAGAAAGACGCAGACACCCAAATGAAAGCATGCGTGTCTGACTAATTTTTGAATTGTGACATATTTTTCAATCTCATCCACTTATTGTACAAAGATTTTTGTTGAGATTCAGCTAGCAAATTTCCATCTTTTCTATGTTAATCGGTTGTTCTTGAACACTAAATAGAAGATGTTGCATTCTGTTGTTTTTATAAGCAGGTAAAATTCAACAGAAACTCTTTGTTTAGAAAAATTCTAAGTAAGTGAAACAATTCTGTGTCCATGCTTGTGTGCAAATAGGTGACAGTGTTGTATAGTCTTTCACAATTAAATCATATAATAATGGAAATATTTTCATTCTTTTTCAAATTACTCTTTCCATAGGGTGAATTTTTTATTAAAGCAATGGCTTTGGGCTGGCCCGTGGCTCACTCGGGAGAGTGCGGTGCTGATAACACCAAAGCCCCGGGTTCAGATCCCATATAGGGATGGCCGGTTAGCTAATCAGGTGAGCGTGGTGCTGACAATACCAAGTCAAGGGTTAAGATCCCCTTACCGGTCATCTTTTTAAAAAAAAGAAAAAAAAAAAAGCAATGGCTTTATCATTTATTAAGACATTCTTTTTATTTTGAGGAAACTAATTAAATGTGGTTATTTTTCCCAAAATATCTGCTACACGGAATGCTATAGACTGTCACTTTATCTTTTCATTGCAGAAAAGCTCAGTGTCTTACTCTGGGCTGCTGTAACAAAATACTATAGACTAGGTGGTTTATAAACAACAGAGATGGATTTTTCACAGTTATGGAGGCTGGAAAGTCCAAGCTCAAGGTGGTGGCAGATTTAGTGTCTGGTGAGGGCCTGCTGTCTGGTTCATAAATGGTGCCATCTTGCTTTGTCCTCTGGTGGAAGGGGAAAGGCAGCTCTCTGGGACTTCTTTTATAAGGACACTAATCCCATTCAAGAGGGCTCCACCCTCATGACCTAATCACCTCCCAAAGGCTCCATTTGCAAATACCATCACATTGGGGATTAGGTTTCAACATATGAATTTGGTGGGAGGGGGACACAAACATTCCGACCATAGCTGTCAGTAAACTTTGTATTTTTGTCTTCTGGGATAAACACTGTGACCCACCAACTAGATGCATCCCCCTTTGAGGTCTTGGTCCTCTTGCTGTAGAGAGTGCTGGTGGCACCTTAGGGGATGCTGGTAGCACTTCAGGGTCTGCCTTGCTCACACTTCTTTCAGGGGTGACCCATATCCAGTGGCATGCAAGAATATAAAGATCTGGCCATCTCAGCCCAACTCAAGACAACTCTGAAGGGCCATTCTAGCAGCAGGATGCCCATGGGGTCAGCCAAGGAATCTCTCACCTGAAATGCATCTCGACGTCTTCCTCTTCCCAGTCTGCTTCCTTCTTACCCTTCCTTTTAGTGGTGTTGAAACCACAGATGCCCTAATACAGTAGTTCCCCCATATCTGTGGGGGATACGTTCCGAGAGCCCCAGTGGATGCCTGAAACCATGCATAGTGCTGAACTGTGTATACACTATGTTTTTTCCTATATGTACAAATCTATGATAAAGTTTATAAATTAGGCACAGTAAGATATTAACAATAACTACCAATAAAGGAGAACATTATAACAACATACTGTAATGAGAGTTGTGTGAATATGGTCTCAAAATATCTTATTGTTCTGTAATCACCCTTCTCTTTGTAATGATGTGAGATAATAAAATGCCTATGTGATGAGAAGAAGTCAAGTGAATGACACAGGCATTGTGATATAGCATTTAACATTTATGAATTGTTTATTTCTGGAATTTTCCATGAGTATTTTTGGATCACGATTGACTGCGAGTAATGGAAACCGTGGAAAGCAGAACCATGGGTAAGGGTGACTACTATAATCATCCTGCAGAGTGTGTCTCAGAGTTTTCTCCCCAAGAACCCAACCTATGACCCCTTCATATAAGAGAAAAAACAATGTGTAACTTGTCTTTAAATACTTTGCCAAGAGAAAACCAGAAAACTCCCGTCTGGTACAAAATGTTCGTCTGGCCATTCTAGTAATGACCTCTTATTTTAAGTCTTGCTTTGACAAAATTAGGCCCATTGAAAAAAACTCATCGCAAAGAAACCGCAATTCATAGTGATACGCTGAAAGCGGAATCCTACTGTGTCCTCAGGATACTTCCTACTACCCTATTTGACACACAGCCATGTGACATGAGGACCAAGTGAGGTCCCCAGTGTCAATCTTTATAGCGAATATTAGGAAAGCTTAATCTCTTACTTTTTAACATAAAAACATGCTTTCTCATATTCTCTTTTTATGTTCTCACCGTATTATATTGTACATTCCACTCATCTGGGCAAAAAGCCACAAGAACTGAACTTAGGGAAGGAAAGGCAGGCGGGAGCAACACCATGGAGACATGGCCCAGGAGTCGTCTGTGCTTCCGAGGACACGGAGAGCCAGCGATACTTTCCAGGTTGCTAGCCTGAGTGACTGAATGGAAGTTTTTGACTTGGGGAGGGGAACAAGGTGACATTGGCCATGCAGGACATCTGGATAAAGGAGCTCAACAGGAAGATTCCAGTTTGTGTGCAGGGATTTCAAGAGAACCGGCAGGACTCAAGCAGTCATCTGCAAATTTGGGAAAGTTAACGCCAAACGAGTGATGAGAGTATGAGACGAGAAGATGACGAGAAAAAAGTAGTATTTTTAAAAAATTCAGGCCTGGCAGTGGTATTGAGGACATGTTAGGAGGACTTTGGATCTCAAGGCAACCTAAAAGAAGGTTGTAGGGTTGTAAACTTGGGCGAATGAAGTCCTGGGCAAGGGCATGGGGGAGGGTGAAGGGGTGGGAAGGAGAGGGTGGGTCCCAGAGGCATCACCAAGAAGGGTGAGCTTTGTGTCCAACATGCCAGCTTCCCCACGGTGATCAGAACAGCTAACTATAGTAACAGAGTTTCACCTACACAGACAGCAGCAACTTGTGCTGAGCAAGAAGGCGCACGTGGCTGGTACTTGTTTCCTTTCTTGCGCTAAGAATTCCCATGACAGGTAGAATATTCAGTTCTAGACCACATGTCTAAAAGTTTGTATTGTAGCTATTTAGATTCATTTACTAGTTTTTTAGGAAAAAGCTATCCAGTTCAGAACTTTAAAAAGATAGCTATCCTATTATTTTCACAATTTAATAAGGAGAACGTCTGAAAAATGGATATCATATTTCTTTCCTTTAGCAGGTCAATCTATCTTATTTCTAAACATCCATAAACAATTCCCCCTGCCAAAAAATTGGGTTAACAATAGAGGGGGGAGAAAAGACCACCGAGCAAAAAGAAATTCCTAAAACATGTCATGTTTTCTTCAACAATACACAGAGGAAGCCTGCATCCTTCCATTTGAACAACAAAGCCCTGATTCTTTCATTTCTAGAGAAATGTGACTTTTTATTAGATCTTTATTTTCTAGTACAAAAACTCAAATTTCTGGGGGAATCTCTTTTCTTCCAGTACAGTTTCAGGATATTAATAAGTTGGATAACTAAGTTATTACAGGCCCATTTGAATTAGGACTGGGGGGAAATTGCATCTGGGGATTACCAAAAACAGTTTTATTGGATTTAATGTTATAGCTCAAGGCACTATTTTCAAGCCACTGTTTTAAAAATACTTATCCATACAGTACTTTTCTACTTTATCATGAAAATTGGAGTTACACTCAAACTTTAGATTGTATTTAATTGAATTCTAGTTAAGAGTAACTAATAACATTCCTGTAGTACTTGTTTACTTTGTTAATTCATTTAATATTCATTTCAATTCTATTAGGTGGAACTGTTATTATTCCCATTTTATAGACGAGAAAACTGAGGCACGTGAGGTTAAGTAACTAGACCAAAATTACATAGCTAATAAGTGGGAGGGCCAGGATGCAGATCAGACAGTCTGGTCGTGCTCTTAACCACTCTGCTCTACTTCCTGCTTAAGTCAGAGTTAAGTGGTTTAGGGGTAAAAGAGTACTCCAGCTTGCCTCCATAAAATTCCAAAAATCAAACACGTAGTCATGCTGTAGATTGGTGAAAAAAATCAAATAACTGGTACTGCTATAGTTTGAATGTTCCCCCCACAAATTCATCTTAAAACTTAATTCCCAGTGTGGCAGTATTGAGAGTTGGGCCTTTGGGAGATGATTGGATCCTGAGGGCAAAACCCTGGTGAATAGATTAATTCATTGATAGATTAATGGGTTAATGGATAAATGGGTTATCACAAGAATGGTACGGGTGGCTTTGTAAGGATAGAAAGTGAGCATATTAGCGTGCCCTTACTCCCTGTCACCATGTGGTGCCCTGCACCACCTCAGGACTCTGCAGAGTCTCCATCAGTGGGAGGGCCAGGATGCAGATCAGACAGTCTGGTCATGCCCTTAACCGCTCTGCTCTACTTCCTCAGAGTTAAGTGGTTTAGGGGTAAAAGAGTACTCCAGCTTGCCTCCATAAAATTCCAAAAATCAAACACGTAGTCATGCTGTAGATTGGTGAAAAAAATCAAATAACTGGTACTGCTATAGTTTGAATGTTCCCCCCACAAATTCATCTTAAAACTTAATTCCCAGTGTGGCAGTATTGAGAGGTGGGGCCTTTGGGAGATGATTGGATCCTGAGGGCAAAGCCCTGGTGAATAAATTAATTCATTGATAGATTAATGGGTTAATGGATAAAAGGGTAATCACAAGAATGGTACGGGTGGCTTTGTAAGGATTAGAAACTGAGCATATTAGCTTGCCCTTACTCCCTGTCACCATGTAGTACCCTGCACCACCTCAGGACTCTGCAGTCTCCATCAAAAACAAGGCCCTTATCAGATACTCTCCCTTGACCTTGAACTTCCCAGTAAGAAATAAATTCCGTTTCTTTATAAATTACCCAGTTTCAGGTATTCTAAGTGACAGGAAACTGACTAATACAAGTACCTATAATATAAACTGTTCCTGGAAGACATGGCAGGTCTTTTCTGCCATCCAGCCTTCCTGGAATCCCAACTTCCCACATTCCATCTCATACAATAAGAAACACAAATGCGTGTTTTAGGAACCTAATGGCCACACAGCCTTATGACATTTTACAGATGAACAGTTATTTAAAAAAAAAAGAAAAAGGAAGAAAGCTGGAAAGGTTATCTAGTTCAGTTTTTTCAAACTTGTTAAGGTAATGTTTATGTTTAGAACCACAACTGAAAATATATTTATTGTGAGTCACAAGCAAATCTTTAATGTCTACTGATCTAGTCCATATCTTCTTTCCTGCAAGAGAGATGAGGACCAAACCTTCACTCAACAATGGCTGTCCATTTGATTTTTAAGCACACCCTTAAAAATTCAGGCCTGGCACTTACCACTTACTTTGAAAGTTTTTATCACCTTAAGAAAAACTCTGGATTATATTTAAGACTGTTAATTAACTTTTTTAATCCTTGCCTTGCAATGTTTTCTCCAGAAACTACATAGATTAAGCTATAAGTGATTTATAGGTGAATATCTCCAAAAAGTAGAGAGGTTTTCCAACAAAACAATTGTAAAAGAACTGGAAAGGATTACGAGAGAACCTCCAGTCCCTTGCTATTCAAAGTGTGCCCCACACAGCAACAACCACCGAGCCGCTGCAGGAAGCTCCCTGGGGTCTCCTGAGCCAGGGCAGCGGGGGGCCAAGGGCCTTGGCTATGCTCCCCCAACACCCGCAACCAGCCCAGCAATGACCAAGACACCACTGGAAGCCCCCTGGTCTCCCCTGCAGGAATGAGCGGGGGCCACAGGCCTCAACCCTGCCCCTCCTTCCTCCTTCTCCCACCCTATTTCCTTCCCTCTTCCTCTCTCCCCCTCCCCACCAACTGCTCTGCAAAAACATCATAGAATGTAAAAAAATAATAACAAACAAATAAATTTTTTAAAAAATCATCCACCCCTTTTAGCCAAATGACATGTTAGGATCCAAATTAAAAAAAAAAAAAAAAAAGTGTGGGCCACAGACCCGCAGAATTGGCATCACCTAAAGAAGAGTCTCAGGCCGCACCCAAGGCCTAGTCAATCAGATCTGTGTTTTCGTGAGATCCCCAGCTGATATTTATGCACTGATTGCTGCCTTGGCCTCCCTACAAGTCAAGTCATTTAGCATTAGCCAGGCAAACAACATTTGTCAACTTAGTTTTAATAGAGCTTCTCCCCAAACTAGAAAATGACAGAGGAGAAAATAGTAAGGACATATTACGTCTTGTCTTACACTTGGAGAGACACACATATATAAACACACACACACACACATACATAAACACACACACACACATCGACTCATTTCTCTGTTTGTGACTATTGCATATGTTTTCCCAACACTTAGCGTAAGTGTGTGAGAACGACGGAAGTGGTCTGCAGCCAGCCTCCAGCGTTAGGTCAGCATGGTTACGTATGTGCTCATCCTCTGGTCACCTCACTCACTACTCAGCCTCTCACCTTCTTGCCCACCTGCTCTAACTCAGCTTCACTCCCACCTGCTCTCCCTTTATCTTTCTGCTGTGTTCTCTCTTGACCCAAGCACAACATTAACCTCTTGCCCCTTCTGCTATGAGGAGAGCACATCTAAGTGTGTTTACACATGTGAACGTATCCTTATTGGTCTGTATCTATGGGAGATTTAGAAAAATTTATGGGATATAATGAAATGTATGATGAAATCTCACTTTAAACTGCAATAATTGAGTTTAAGGCAATAATCTAGGAAATCTGGGGGGGTGGGGAGAGGTTATAAAGCTGAAGAGGAAATTTTCCCTGTTACATTTTTTACAATCTCACAGCAGAGAGAAGAGTGAAATGTCTTTTGTAGAAATGCAGATCCTGTGTTACAAAAACATAGAGGAGGCCGAAGCAGAATTCATTTTGAGTGGGGAGTCATAGAAAGCTTTCCAAAGGAGGTGCTTTTGCATTGGTCTTTTAACAATGAATGGCATTTCCATAGATGGAGAAAGGAGAGGGATAAACAAAAAGAGCATTTCAAGTGAGCATGGTGTGTGTCCTCGGGCAACAGTCATCATAGACAGAGCATGTAGAAATTAGAAAAATAGACAGAGCCTACTTAGAGAGCCCTAAATGTCATGCTTGGGCACTAGGTTCAATTCTAGAGTCAAAGGGAACCCAGTCTTGTTAAATCCCATCAGTCATTCTTTCTCCAAA
>NW_007731311.1:41420-54126 GCF_000696425.1 Galeopterus variegatus | reverse complement strand
CACAGTGCAGCTTAGTACAAGTTTGAGTAATAGATTTGCCAGTTCAATCTTGATGGTCAGGTTCTTGCAGCAAATATATCCAAAAAGCGCCAGTCTTGTAGAATACCAGCATAGGAGGTCTTAAAACTAAAGTTTTAAAAATGTGGCTTTTTAATATTAAATCTCCATGTGGGATTGCCACTTTGTAAAATTTTCAGTTAATGTTCTTGGAAAGGAAAAAAAACATTGTTGGGGGCTATATTGTGCCATATAATGTAAGTGACCAGAGGATTGGAAAATGAGCCTGTTTAGAAAGTATGGCACAATTGCCCTTAATCCCTCCAATTTGTATAAGGTGTTTTATCACACTCATAAAGCCAAAATCTTTTCCGAAGTTGTTTTCTTAAAAATTATCCAGAGGCTCCTTTTAATCCTCAGAAGTTTTTAAGAAACCCTGTGTATCAGCCAAGTGAGGCTAGGTAATGCCGCGGTAACAAACAACCTCAAAGTTTCAGTAACTTACAACATCAAAGATTTATTTCTAGCTCACACTGCACGTCCATCATAGAGTCGGCTGGGGGCTCTGCCCAGTGTCATCATTATGGAAACCAGATCGGCGGAGCAGCCCCCACCTGGAAGGTCACCAGTCACCACGGCAGAGGGAAAGCAAAGCAGGAGCCATCACGCATGGGCTTTAAAAGCGTGTGTGCAGGTGGCACCACTTCCTTCACTCATACTGTCCTAACGAAAGTAAACCACATGGCCACACCTAACTTATAGAGCCCAGGAAGTTCTATCGTGCATTTGGGAGGAAAAGCAGAAATATTTGATGGATACCATTAATACCACACACTATAAATGTAATAATAAAAAAACTATAAATGTAAAAAAATTTAAATTTATTGGAAATAATATAGCAACATTGATTTTGAAGTTATCCTTATGTCTTCTTCCTTTTTAAAAAAATTGTTTTGTTTTTATTTTTTTGGCAGTTGACCTATACAAGGATCAATGGACCTTGGTGTTATCAGCACCACACTCTAACCAACCAAGCTAACTGGCCAGCCCCTAATTATTAATGTTCATGGGGTTCAGTGTGTTGTTTAAATACATGCATTATTGTATAATGATCCCCTCCAGCTAGTTAGCATATCCATCACCTAAGTATTCATCATTTCTTTGTGATGATAAATTCAAATCCTCTATTCTAGCTACTTTGAGATATGCAAGACACCATTTTTAGCTATAGTCATCCTAGCATGGGCTTTAAAAGCGTGTGTGCAGGTGGCACCACTTCCTTCACTCATACTGTCCTAACGAAAGTAAACCACATGGCCACACCTAACTTATAGAGCCCAGGAAGTTCTATCGTGCATTTGGGAGGAAAAGCAGAAATATTTGATGGATACCATTAATACCACACACTATAAATGTAATAATAAAAAAACTATAAATGTAAAAAAATTTAAATTTATTGGAAATAATATAGCAACATTGATTTTGAAGTTATCCTTATGTCTTCTTCCTTTTTAAAAAAATTGTTTTGTTTTTATTTTTTTGGCAGTTGACCTATACAAGGATCAATGGACCTTGGTGTTATCAGCACCACACTCTAACCAACCAAGCTAACTGGCCAGCCCCTAATTATTAATGTTCATGGGGTTCAGTGTGTTGTTTAAATACATGCATTATTGTATAATGATCCCCTCCAGCTAGTTAGCATATCCATCACCTAAGTATTCATCATTTCTTTGTGACGATAAATTCAAATCCTCTATTCTAGCTACTTTGAGATATGCAAGACACCATTTTTAGCTATAGTCATCCTAAAACACCAGAACATTATCCTTCCTATCTAACTGTAACTTTGTACCCGTTGGCCAACGTCTTCCCCACCCCCTCCCCTTCCAGCCTCTGGTCACCTCCATTTTACTCCCTACTTCTATGAGAACCACTGTTTTTAGATTCCACATATGAGTGAGATCATGTGGTGTTTGTCTTTGCACCTGGCGTATTTCACTTAACATAATTGTCTCCAGTTCCATCCATGTTGCCATGAATGACAGGATTTCATTCTTTTTTTATAGCTGAATAGTATTCCATTTTGTATATATACCACATTTCTTAAATCCATTCATTTGATTGACATTTAGCTTGATCTAAGGATATAAGAATATATTTTTTAAATCCTTATATCTTCAAAGCAAAGGTCTGTAGGCTACATTAACTCAGCTTACTTCCTTAATGACAAGAACTGCTAGCGTGGGTAATTAAAATATTTTGCTTTTGGCTTTTGAATTCATAGCAGCTTATGGTTTGGAGGGGAGGAGTGGGTAGTGGATTTACTTCTCTAGTTAGGTTTTGCTTGGACTGGTGTTAAAACCAATTTGACTTTCCTGAGAACAGGACAACTGCTGGGTGTGTGAGGAGGTGTGAAGGGGGACACTAGGCTTGGGGAACAAGGTCAGGCAGCCTGAGGCTAAGCTTCTGCCAGTGGCAGGTGACAAAATAGAAATGCAAACTTTGCTGCTCAGCATATCCTTTCTGCTTAGCCTCCTAAAGCCAGAGAAGCAGATTTCTCCAATAAAGATGTAAAATGAAGTAGTCCTTCCAGAAGGAGAGCTTCGTTTCTTAATGTAGCAGACCTTCAAGAAATTTCAGAGGCATCTTCCTGGTCAAGCCCAGGGTTTGACAGCTTCCTGTGGTGATAGCTCTCACTGCTCACCAAGAAAATCCAGGGTTGTCATCGGGTTGTAGTCAGAGAGGCACAAAACTGGTTATCTTGGGAACCAAGGCTTCCTGCCAAGTAGAGCTGGCAAGCTGCCTGACCTAAACAAGGATGAAAGATGCGTTCCATCAGAAGGCAGGCTGGTGAGATAAACGGCAGCAGGGAGCATGGGGACCACAGCCACTCGTGATCCAAAGACAATCCTGGGCTTTTTAAAGTTGATCAGCAAAGAGATAATGGCAGTTAATACGGATAGACAATATGCCCTTCGTATCACCTTCCCAACTTGGATCCTGCATGGACAGGCAGTGAAGGCAGAGTCAGGGCTTAGTTCCCATCTGCCTACGTCCCAAGTCATGACATCCTGGAGAAAGCTGCAGTGACTGCTTTGCGCATTTCCACACAATCAACGGGTGAAAGAGAAGCCCCAAGTGAACTTCATTACAATGTGGTATCATACTTCAATATCATCATCTTTAGTCCCCATCCACCTAAACTTTGTCTCCTAATGTCATTCAAGGGCCTTGCAGCTCCCACATTCTCCAAAAGTTGTTTCCTAACCACTCGAATTAGAGTCACCTTTCTGCCTCCATCACTTTTTGTCTGTAGCTCTACTGTAGGACCCCCCCAGTGCACCTTTTACTGGGTCTGCTGTGGATCTGTCTGTCTGCCTCCACCCAACCTCTGGAGTGTGAGCATTTGGAAGGCAGAGATCAATATCCTTTATCTGCTGATTTTGCCCAGCTCCCACCCAGTTCCACGTACACAGAAGGCCATTTTATGGCCATTTTATGATAACATCCAATTTTCTTTGTTAAACTTCTTAGGTTAATTTATAAAGGTCAAACACCCTTAAAAATTACCAAGAGTGATATACCACTCACTCAACATGGCATTAATTTCTCTTGATGAGTTTATTCAGGCAGTATGGCCTAGAGGTTAAGAACATGGACTTTGGAGTCAGAATAATGTGGTTTTCAATTTCAGCTGTTTCTTATTAACTATCTATCCCCAGGCCAATTAGTTCATCTCTCTCTCACCTGTTTCTAAAAAGGGGCTGATAATGCCTAACTTACTGGGTTGTTATGAGGATTAAATGAGATAATATACACAAAGCACTTACCCCTTGCCTGGCTCATAAAAATGCCTCAGAAGGCAGCTACTGTTAGTATCATGTATGTTACCGTAAGCTCTTGGGACTGAACCTCCAAGCACAGTAATCATAAAAGTTGAAAAGTATAATGTTTAAAAACTGTCTGATGAGAAAGAACTAAAGATCAAAAGAGAATTAAAGGTCATATCAATCAATTCAATGTATGGGACCTTATACAGATCCTGACTCAAACTAAACACTGAGTTTGTTTTATGGTATTGGGAATTATTGTTAACTTCTAAAGATGTCGTGATGGTATTGCTGTTATGGTTTTTAAAAAGAAGAGTCCTTACCTTTTAGAGATATATTCTGCTATATTTACAGATTAAAATTTATAACATCTGGGATTTGCTTCAAAATAATATAGGGAGGAGTGGGGAGTAGGGAAAAGAAGTAGGGGGTTAGATGAATCTAGATGAGCTGGAGAGTTGGTGTCTTCATCCGTTCAGGCAGCTATAACAAAAGACCATAGACTGGGTGGCTTATAGACAACAGAAATTTATTTCTCACAGTTCTGGAGGCTGAGAAGTCCTAGAACAAGGCACCTGCAGATTTGGTGTCTGCTGAGGGCCTGCTTCCCAGTTCAAAGATGGCATCTTCTAGCTGTGTCCTCTCGTGATGGAAGGGGCGAGCTAGCTCCTTGGGGTTTCATTCATAAGAGTATTTTTTTTTCATTCTTTTCTGAATATTATTTTATTTTATTTTATTTTTTATAAAAAGATGACTGGTAAGGGGATCTTAACCCTTGACTTCGTGTTGTCAGCACCACGCTCAGCCAGTGAGCGAACCGGCCATCCCTATGTGGGATCCGAACCCGGGGCCTTGGTGTTATCAGCACCGCACTCTACCGAGTGAGCCACGGGCCAGCCCCTGAATTTTATTTTTAAGAATTGTATTAAATCATGAAGTTTGCTTTTGATAGCTTTTCATGACCAGCATTAATTAGACAAACAGAAAAGATGGATATAATCTAATTACTCTGTATAGTCAGTAAAAGGCATGATGTAATTTATTAGCAGTGAAAAAATTGTTTAGTTTTGGTTTCTGAATTCTATCTTTACCTATACATATTCTTCAATCTGAATAAACTATTCTGTGTATATATTGTCAGTGAGAACTCAGCTCATAATCACAGACACATTTAAATAACCATCCACAAAATTTCCGTTTTTATATTTTTGTCAGTTTTGACAGTGAAAAGTATTTGAATATCCAGATAACTAGAAATCTATGCATAATTATCCAGAAAAATACTTTTGACAAAACTACAATTAAAGTGCAGCTATTTAATTCTCATGGAACTGGTGTGAGAAGACATTTTTGTCTAATTAAAATCAGTTTCATGATATATTGATAAACGTGGATGACTCTAAAAAGTATTATAGTAAATGAAAGAAGCAAAATGCAAAACACTACATACCATATGCTTTCATTTTCATGAGATTTTAGAAAAGACAAAATTACAGTGGTAGAAAGTGGTTGCCTGTGGCTGGGGATGGGGCAGGCTCGTGGGGAATGACTGCAAAGATGTGAGAAACATTTTTAGGGTGACGTAACTGTTCTGTGTCTTGAATGTGGTGATGGTTACATGACTGTGTACAATTTGCAAAATTCTTCAAATGGTACATTTAAAATAGGTAAATTTTATTGCATTTAAATTATACCTCAGTAAAACTGGGAAAAATCAATCTCTATAAAGGGGAATTAATTTCTATAAAAATTCTTTTCCAAAGATAAATGTTATATCCAAACTGTAACATAAACATTTAGCCCAGCTGAATTTAATATAAGTAATAATTCTGCTATCTAACCATGATATTAAAATGTCTGTATATCCAGCACAAGAGGAAGCACATCCTGCAGGGCTTTCTTTCTTTTTTTTTTTGTCCTTTTTGTGACCTGCTGCACCACGCTCAGCCAGTGAGCGCTGTGAGTGCACCGGCCATCCCTATATAGGACCCGAACCCGTGGTGGGAGCGCCACTGCGCTCCCAGCGCCGCACTCTCCTGAGTGCACCACGGGCTCGGCCCCTGTAGGGCTTTCTGAAGCAAACTTGATATGCCAAGCTTCAGAGAGATGTGATCAGAAATGACCAGGTTATGTGATGACAGTAGGGGGTCACTGAACAGACTTTAGTTTAAATGTTTTCTAGTAGCCTTTTGACTTTAGATAGATAAGGACAAGTGAAATATATAAGGACAAGAAAAGTATTTCTCATATTTATTGTTTTCAGATATCTGAAAATGGGACTACGAAAAAATGAATAGGCTAAACTCTCTCTGTAAATTGTATTGAATTCTCAGTTATTTCTAGAGAGATGAGGAGAGGGAATGTATTACCCTTAGCAAGCTATGTGGTTGAAATGGCTGTTTACTATAAAACCAGAATCCCCAGGCCCCCCAAAATTTATCATGCAGGATACAGCATGAATGTCAGACATTTTAAAGCTTTCACTGGGCTTCATCTTAATATTGCTTCTTATAGGAATAAGAAGTTTATGGGGAAAAATTGCACACCAATTTAAGAAAAGGTGCAAATGATTTCTCCTGGGTATGAATAAATACCTTCCTTAGCACAAAGTTTTGTTTATGTCTAGGAATTCTGCTTGTCAAACATCTTTTGGACTTTAAAAAAGTAGTCACCTCTGCAAGAAATAGCTTATATCAGGAAGTTGGCAGCCATAGAGACTATTGTTCTGGCAGGGAATTATTATAAAGAGCTATAGGTACTTATATGTGTCCCTCTTTGACTTTTCACAAAGTCCTGTCAGTTACTTTCTAAATACTTGATTAGTTTTGATTTTAGAAATGTTAACAACACTTTTCAGTAAGATTTTTGGGGAAAAAATTATGTGCCACCAAATTAACTGCTGGATATTCAAACAGTGTGACATCTATTTCATCCTTATCCCTTTAAAAAATACTTTGACAAGCATTTAAGTACATTACTGAGCTAAACTAAGATTAAGAATCAGCATTCATAGGAAGTTTAAGGACTCATTGTGTGACAAGAACTCATTGTCTAGTCATCAGGAGTTTTACACTATTTGGTTAATCATAACATAAAAAATTCTCACCGGTTTTCTGGGGTCCTATTACCAAAAATTTTGGTAACCGATCACAAGTTTTTCCTTTAGACCAAATGTCTCTGTGGTGTTTGTCATCACAGGGATCCTGCCAGAGAGGGTCTTTTTGATCAGGAAAGAGCTCAAAATACTTGTGAGCCAGTTGCACTGGAGGCAGAGTCTGAAGTCGCAGGTTGGTCCAGCTCTGCACGAAATTGGCAAGATTAACAAATGTGTATAATCCCAGTCGGTCATTCCCATAGTTGGACAAATGGGTCATGAAAATGCCGATTGGGTTGAGGACCACAATGAGAAAAAGTTCACCTCCTTGGATACTCTTGTCCAGCTCTTTAGGGCCTCCTGGATATTCTTTGTAGAAAACTGTGTGAGTAAAAAGCCCACAGGTTTGTCTTGGAAGAACCATGATGTTTTTGTGGATGAAGCCCCTCCGGTATCTGGCTGGTTTCAGATGTGGATACTCTTCAGTGCTGCTGATTTTAATATTCCAAACCTTCTTCCAGGCCTCATAAAGCTGGACATGTACAGGATAGACGCCCGAATGGTGAGGGGCCACCGCGTAGCCCATGTCAGTAGGAATGCCGTGCTCTAAGGCAGATTTTTTGTTGAGAATCATCTGCTCCACCAAAGACGACTCATTGTGGAACAGGTGGGGCTGCATATGGCTCCACATGTGAGGAAACCACCAGAACTCATCGACAGACCCCAGCAGACAGTCATCTCCTTCATCTTCCTTTTCAGTTCCTGTATGGTAAAATTTCCCTGAAAATCCCAAGTTGAATGGAAAACTCGTGATTTGTGCACACAAAAGATTCTGAGTATCAAGCAGGGCCTTAACATCATTGGTGTTCATTCTTGTTCCTTCCTTTCCCACAAATATATCATCAATGTCCACAAGGATGTACCTGTCCAAGGACAATGTCAGCCTCTTCCCTGACAAGAAGGAGATGGCATCTATGAAGATGAGCTTGTGCAGCCAAAAGTTCAAGTTGTTGCCAAAAAGAACTTGCTGAATTCCATCGTGAAGCCCCAGGTCATGTATGATAGTGGCATAAAAAGCACCTTTAGAGATGGGAGGAGAAAGATTTTCTGGGGTCTTTACTGGTTGGTAGGCTGAGTGATTAATCTGAAAAACTGTCCAGTCAGTTCCAGGCAAAGAACCTTTTTCCAGCTTAGAAGATTCGGTCAAGTGAAGCAACGGAGAATGGGGATTAATACAACAATCTTTTACTGCAAGGTTTCCATATACAGAAAAAGGGACACCTTTTAACTGAAAGCTCTGCAGACTCTTCTCACCAGTTTTGTGGAATCCAATTGTCGGGCCTCCCTGAGCCAGAGGCCGACAAAACCGAGCGGGAAGAGGATATCTGAAAATGGGACTACGAAAAAATGAATAGGCTAAACTCTCTCTGCCAGGAGAGTGGTCAAAGCCGGAACTCCGTTTATTGAAAAGGCACTGGGGCTTATATAGGGAAATTGGGGGGCGAGGATGGGGTGAAGATGGCGTGAGGGGGTGGGAAGAAGCAGTTGTCCAATTAGAGGCGGCCCCGAGTTGAGTGGCAGGGCGGGAAAAAGTTGCCTAGTCACCGGGTCCCGGAACTGGGAGCAATCGGGTACGTGCATACCAGCGCTAATGGAATGGCGACAGTGAACTTAAGCTTAAAATGGCCACCACCAGGAAGCAGGAACTATGCACAGTCAGGCGCCTCAGGATTGAAACGTGGCCCAACAATACATACTAAAATAGTAACAGATAAAATATTATATCTGGGGTTTGCTTCAAAATAACAGAATGAAGTAAAGCAGGTAGAGATACAGTGAAAACAAGATTGATCATGAGTTGATCATTTCTGAAGACGGACAATGGATTGGGTTCAATATTATTCCGTCTACTTTTGTATATGCCTGAAATTTTCCATAACTAAGAAGGCTCATACTTCATCTGCTTTCCTAGACTTTAATACTAATAGCTGAGGGAGAACCAGCGACATGAGCTTACATTTTGGATCCTTCATGAAGCATTGCAGAAGAATTCCGATTTCAATGTAACTACAAAATTAATCTACAGATCCCTAAAGGTCGTCTTTAAGCCGTTTGAATGGAGCTTGTCCATTTTGCTTCAACCTTACCCTTCTACCGATGCTGTGGCACTCTCCGAGAGTCACTGTGGACCTGTGTCATATACGCAATTGACCCCCAATAGGTGAAGAGATGACCAGCAGAAAGTGAGTTTCTCTGCCAAATGTAGAAGGATTTTTAAATACAGAATTATTCAAAACAACACGGTGTTATGGAAAGAATCCAACAGGCCTCAGATTGAATCCTGGCTCCCCCACGTTCCAAATGCTTAACTATGTGACCCTGTGTATGTTACTTAACCTCTCTGATCCTCAGGTTCCTCATCTATACAATGGGCCCGTCACAGAACTGTTATAAAAAAGCCCAGGATCTAAGATCCCACACATTCTGGTGACATGAACTGTTGAGTAAACTAACCATTGGTGGCATTCGCTGAGAAGCCTGTGGAATAAACCCCCCCGGAGGAAGCAAGGCAGAGGAAATTCTCCAGGAACATTCAGGATGCACATTCCTCTTACGCATCCTTGTAGTGAATTTTGGGGAAGGACAGAGGAGATTGCTGAATTATAGATGCCAGTGAGGAAGAAGAGAGAAGTTCATAGATTTGGGCAAAATAATAATATGGATGTAATGAGACTACTATTCCAGTACTGACAATAGTAATAAAAAGAGTGGTAGAGAGCTAAACATAGACTAAAATAGTAAAATCTGATTGCAGAGGAGGGATACGGGTACACAAATATGGAGGTGTGTTACTAGTTTGGAGTATTGGGGAATATGACTTAACTCTGCTCATTCCCATCTTAGGCCCTTCCAGAGAAGAGAGTTGAGGCTTTCCAAAAGCTGCCAGTTTTAAGTTTACAGGAGAGTCCATGCCATTCCCAAGTCATTTTCTGTTCTGCATCTGGGAATGTAATTCCTTGACTGGGAAAGGCAGTCCTCTATATGGCAAGGAGACCATTTGCTTTAGGAGGGTGAAAACTGACACTTGCCAAAAGAGCCAGAATTAAGCCTTGGATATTAAAAGGGGATATACGGGTGAGGCCACATGTCACAGCCAAATCACCTGCATGCTCATTAGGAATACGTAATAACTTCGTATAGCATACATTATCCGAAGTTATACGCCCGGCGCCTCGAGGTGGCCGCTGGCGTCCAGCCCCCTGTGGCGGGCGCCCGGGATGCCCGAGGAGCCGCCCCTGCCCCTGCCTCGGCGCGGTCGGGGTCCGGCCTCCTCGCCTCCCTGCAGGCGCCCGCACCCCGGGGGTGTGTCTCGTGCCCGCCCAGCCTCCCTGCGGTCGCACACTGGGGTCGGGGCGGGTTCCATCGGGTTCCCGCGTGGAGGGGCCTCTGGCTGGTCTTTGCAGCGACTCCTCTGCCTGCCGGGACTCCGGCTCTTGACGCTTTCTCCTGGACGTTCAGCTCTGTTCCTGGAGAGCGTGTGTGCGTCCCTGTCCCCGTGTGAGTGGTAGTCACACTAATAATGACATGCACTGCTCATTCCTATATTCAGCGTGCACTTGAGCCATCTCAGCGACAGGGCAGGAGTCCCTCTCTACCCAGACTCCACATGCTCAGTGGGTCTCTTTCCTCCTTCCCTTCCAGCACCCTGGAGGGAGTGTTCCTCCTCAGCTCTGAGGGTAATCCACCATCCCTACCCCATGCCCTGGGCCCACCCCTCACCTCTCCCAAGGGCACCATTCCACAGAGAACCCCTCTCTCTTCACCTCAACGTCTCCATCACTCCTGTCCTACCTTAGAATATAAACTACCCAATCCTCTCCCACTGTTACACCAAAATTCTGGAGAGAGGTGTCCACACTCACCATCCCATCCCCCAGCTGCCATGCACTCCCTCACCAGGCTCCTGCCCCAGCAGCCACATGTCAGTCCTTCTGCTTGACCCACAGCACTTGGTGCTGCTGACAGCCCTGCCTTCTGAGAATCGGCCGCTCCCTTGCTCTTCTGCTGGTCCTCCCTCCTCTCTCCCAGGGCCTTCTCTGTCGCCCTTACAGGCTTCCCTTCCCTCTCCCATCCCTAAATGTCCGTGGTCCCGGGGGCCCCATCACTGCCCTCCTCTCCGTGTGACGGCACCTACTCCCTTGGCTCCGGTGATCACCTGCAGGCTGACGTCCACTCCTGAACCTCTCTCTCCAGCCCACTGCTTCCCCTGAGCTCCACGCCTGCAGGTCTTCAGGGCATGGCCAACAAGAGGCACATGCCCCAGATGAACTCGCCAGCACCCACCCTCCCCGTCAGAGCCTTCCCTGTTTTTCTGAACGGCCCGAGCGAGCATCCATTCAGTGGCGCAAGGCAGGAGACAGGGTGCCCTCCATGACTCCTCTCTCTCCTCACCCTTCCACTTCGCCAGTCACCAAGACCTGTTGCTTCTACCTTCTGAACAGCTCTCAGAGCATCTCCTCCTTTCCCGCCACTGTCCTGGTTCCACCGCCATTATCCCTAGCCTGTGTCTCTGCAGTGGCTTCTCAACAGTCCCCCACTCTAGTCTCTGCACAGAAACCACGTGAACATTTTTCGGAAGCATAGGTCTGACCATCTCCCTTAAAGCCTTTCAGGGCTCCCTACAGCCCACCAGGTCTCATACCCACCCCGCTCTCTGTCCCCTACTTCTCCTCCCTGCTTCCAGCTCCACCCTCTGCCACACCGGGTCACTTTCAGCTCCGCAGGCAGGTTCCCTCTCTCACATCAGGGCCTCACCCACGCCGTTCCCTCCACCACCCACACTCTTCCCACATCCCCTACACAATTCTGACTCACTCTTCCGTCTCGGCCTGGAGGCCGCCTCTTCCAGGAAGACTCTTTAGATTTTGTAACAAGGGGTTTCTAGGTGCCCCTCCAAGGTGCCACCACAGCGCCCTGTGCTTTCCCATCACAGCCCCCACGCCCTCAGATGACACACGCCCCCTTCCTTAACCTGCACCCCACCCCAGACTACAAGCTCCCTGCAGACGAAGGCTGCACCACTTGTTCTCGACTGTTCCTGCAATGCCAGCAGAGGCTGAGTACACTCCCAATAAACAGCTGTTAAGTTAATAAATGAATGTCTCCTAAAGAGTACCCAGTTTGGGGAGGGATGAAATGGAGGGTGTTGGGGAGGGGTTCACAGGTTCTACCTTGGACTTGGAGGCAGGCTTGCCAAGGGATGTGGGACCTGCTACCTGCACACCAGCTACAGAGGGCTCCTCAGCCAGCCATAGGGTCCAGAGCCACGTGAAGGGCGGGCCTCCTGGAGCAAGGAGGCAGGAGCAGAAAGGATGGATGAGGCAGCCAGCTCTGGGCTCAGCTGCCTGGCTGGACAGGGCAGGGGACAGCCAGGGGCTGGCTGCTCTGGGCATCAGTGCTCTGCGTGCACATGGCCTGCCCTTCTCTCTCCTTCCTCCTACTTCTCCACCCACCTGGTGACTCTCGCCTTCTCTGGGACCACCTTACACCATCCTTGCATAAATCCCGTGGTCCTGCTCTTTCCCTGCTCATCTCCCCTTCCTCCAGCCTTAGCTCTCCTGGCCTTCTCCCACACCACCCTCCCAGGTGGGGTGGCTATGTCCTCTGGGCTCTAGATTCCCCTGGTGGATAGACACAGAAAGCTGGCCAGTCACCCCATTACCAAGTCCTCCCCCCTGAACCCCGGGCCCACCCCCGCCACTTCCTGGGCTTACCCTCGGTC
>NW_007731311.1:39094-41196 GCF_000696425.1 Galeopterus variegatus | reverse complement strand
AAAATAGTCTACGACCTTTGCTCCTCCTTCTTCAGGCCCCGCTTGCAGCGGCAGTCATAAAGCGGACTCCCCTGCAGGACCTCCAGGGCCGCCTGGCACTCCTTGTTGGCCAGCACGGTGCTGCGATCGCGGCCTGCCAGGCACTGCCGCCGCGTGTGGTAACGGGAGCTGCAGGTGGATTCGGCCACACACAGTTCATTGGCCCAGACACAGTCCACCGGGGGGCGCCAGCCGTGGAGCTCGGGGCCCTGCAGGGAGGAAGGGCTGTCCAAAGAGCGGAGGGTCTCGTCTGGGTGGTGGGGAGGGAAGACAAGCATCAATGAGGACCCCAGAGGCCGGCCCAGGGACGGGGGCCCTTCTGGGAACTTCACGCCCATTTTACACCAAAGCACATCAAGGCCAACATAGTGGAACAGTCCTCCTGAAACCCAACGAGAACTCAGCCGTCGTTCTCCCCTGGCTCCACCAGGGTGGCTTCCTCCTTGGCACCGGCACTGGGGCTAGGAGCACAGCACAGGAAAGCCAAGAAGTCCCTCGCTTGGGACTACAGACAGTCTAAGACACCAGGAGTCCAGAGAAGAATGTCACAGCCTCAGCACAGAGCTGGGAGCTGCAGGGCTTGCTGGGGTGCAGAGGTGGGCTCTCAGATCAACACCACCCCAGGCCTCCTGCAAACCCCACACCAGCCAGAGGCCCATCCAAGGTGCTGCGTGAAGCCGTGAAAGCAGCAGGAAGTCACTGAACTTGCACAGTCTGTTAGGACCTTAGAGAGACACGCAGTCTGGCCCCCACATTCTACCCTTGGGAGACTGAGGCCCAGAGAACAGAGATGACAACTCAAGATCACCCACAGAAGCAGAAAAGCCCCTCCGACCCCTACTCTACTCATTCTGAGTTGCTAGACTGTAAGAGAAGACAGGGAGAGAGAAGCCGAGCTCTACGGTGCAGGCGTGCCCAGCAGGCAGGGGCTGCCCCATTCCCTTCCAGCCCAGCCCGACTCTGCACCAGATGGAGACCTGAGCTCTGCCTTCCATGGGCCAAGTTCCACCCCAGCTCTCCCAGAAGCAAGTGCTTTAGGCACGTCTGTAGAGCAAGTCCCGTTCCTCCCCCGGGCCTGCCTCTCCTGTCCCTGCCTCTCACACCACTCCTGCCACCTCACAGGGGGTGTGATTCTCCACCACCTTTCATCCGTTCTCCTTGACGGTCTCTCTCTCCTCCTCTCTCTTTCTCATTTTCTTTTCCTCTCCTCCCCTCCCATCTCCTGAAACCCTCTCTCCTCGCCTCTCTTTCTTTTCCCCAGACCTCCTTCGGACTCTGGCCTGGAAGACCGACCCTGGCTTCTCTGCAGATGAGCAAGCAGCCGTCAGCCAGCCCTCTCCATCCTATGCCCCTGGTGTCCACACCCATGGGGCTTCAGAAGGGAGGGCACTGGGGGAGAAGATCATACAGACGTGAAGGCAGGGAGAGGCCAGCCTGATGCCTTCAAGGCCAAGCTCCCAAAATGGTTTCTTCCAGACATAGACATCCTCTTCCCAGCCACCCTGTCCTCTCCTAAGGCCCTGATTCCATGTCCTGCCGCAGAAAAAGCCCATCCCATGTCCCAGAGCCATGACTGCTTTTTCTAAGATGCAAATAGTGACTTGGGGGACTTCCTCCACTCCGTCCCACCCCAAAGCATAATAAAATCGTAGGCCACAAGCCTCCCCCTCAGAAGACCGCAGAATCCCCTTGTCCTACCCAGAAGGGCCACTCCTTCCCTCAGGAGGCCCTGCTCAGGGGGGAGCTACTGCAGGGGGACAGCGACACCTAGAGGCAGAGCGCAGCACCGCAAGCCTGTCCCTCCCCAGAGCCCCAAGGGAAAAGGAACCCAGGCCACAAGGAGACCACATGGAGAGAGTGCTGGGTGGGCCTGGGATGGAGAAGAACTCAGGGCCACAGCAAAAGACCTTTCCTTCTCTCGGTGACCAGACCTCTGCCCCAGAACAAGCAGAGCTAAAGGCTGTGGCCAGACTGAACAGCACCAGAGAAGAAACCGCAGAGAGTGGAGTGTGAGGCCCAGGCAGGGCAGCGGGGCATCTGCCCAAGCGCGGGCTGGAGAGGTG
>NW_007731311.1:36800-37196 GCF_000696425.1 Galeopterus variegatus | reverse complement strand
TCCCTTTCTTTTGGCTGGCCTGACCCAGAGCCTCTCAATATCCTGCAGCCACTCAGTTCAGACCTCAGCCCAGCTTTGGAAAAGGACTTCTCAAAGGAAAGAGAACTAAAGGGCTGTGCCCCGAGGGGATGCTGCCCCTGCTCCTCTCCTGCTCCCACCACCACCACTACTCAGTACTCAAGTCACAGACACCAGGGTGGGAACCTCTGACCAACCCCCCATGCACACACTTTCACACACAAACATACACACCCACCATGAGCAGGATCCCCAATGCCACTTCTGGGAAGGACAGGAGAGTCAACTCCTCAGCTGGGGAAGGCCTGACTACAGCATGGGGGTCTGGTCTGGAGGGGGCTAAGGGGCCCACGCTGCTCTCCTCCACCCCCAGCCCTC
>NW_007731311.1:31475-36035 GCF_000696425.1 Galeopterus variegatus | reverse complement strand
ATAGCCCCTTCAGAATGAGAGGCCACTTCCCCAGGGCTGCTTGGAAGGGCTGGGGGATCACAGTGGGCCCCGAGCATCTCTCAGCCTCCCTACTCACCCCTCCCAACCCAGAGAGAAGCTGCCTGCCTCTTAGGGAGGTGGGAAAGGCCACACCCCAGAGCCGAGCCATGCCCCCTGGGAACTCATGCCTGGGGCGGGAGAGAGAGGGCTTAGACAAAGGGCCCAGGGCCTGACCCACGTCCACCCTCCCTGACTCTGAATCCCCTGTCCAGTCTGGAGAGCTCTTCTTAGACATACCTCTTCCTGTAACCAGCACCTACCTCCCCCACCCCTGCCTTCCCAGAGCCCCTCCTGCAGGAAAGAAATGGTGTGCTTATGACCCCACCCGGCCGCCGGGCTCACAGCGGGCTACCCGGCAGGCTGCACAGCAAAGCAGGGCGGCTGGAGCAGCACCGGCTCTGCAGCAGGTGTGTGCGTCTTTGCCACACACGGAGTAGTTCCCGGGCTCCCTCTATGGCACCTACTCGGTGGCAGCAGCCGTGCCTGGGACTCCTGGTCAGCACACAGCCTGGCACACACTCTCTTCCGCCCTCAGCTGGGCGACTGCTTCCTCTAGCCCCCTCTTCCTAAGCAGCTATTTCACATAGTATAATAGGGGGCGAGGGCCTGGGAGTTCCGTGTGGGAAAGAAGCTGCTGTAGGGATCGGGGGCACCGGGCAGCCCCTCCTCCCCGCCCTGGAGGAGGGGGCTTTACAGAAGGAGCGGTGGTCTTTGCTCGCATCCGTTTTCCTCCCTCGCCGTGCCCCACCCCACTTTCTTCACCCTAGGAAGCAAACTGTGGCCTCCCTGCCTCTTCTTCCCACCAACTACGGGGTTCCCGGTCCCCAGCGGTGGGCGAGGGAAGGCCGGTACCGCGGCTCGCAGCCCTCCACTCCCGCCCACCCGTCTGGCTCCGGTCGCGGTGGGTGGGAGGGAGGGAAACGGTGGGAGACACTTGAAAAGTGCTCCAGGGGCTGGAGCCGCTGGGAAGGGGCTCCGGGAGGGAGGAAACGGGGTGCACGTTCCAGAGGTTGATTGGCAGGTGACTGCCGCGCTCCCCCACTGATGTCCAGCCAGGAGCTCCTGGACAAACCCGTGCCCTGCACCGCGACCGACCGGGAGCCGACCGCGAACGGTGGACCTGGCACGACTCTTCCCTCCCGGTCTCTGAGCCCCTCCTCTCCTTCCCCTGTTCCAGATCAAGAGCTGGATTTTTTTTCTTAAGTTGCCGCAATTTGAACCCATTAATTTGGGGGAAATATGTGCGATCGCGGCGTGTGAGCGAGCCAGGCTGTCTGTGCGCGGGGATGGTTAGGACGTTGGAGTCTCCTTCCCAGCCCCCCGCGCAGCCACCCAGCCGCGACTCCCGTCGTTCCGCCCGCGTCCTCGCCGCCCGGCCCCGCTCACTCCGCGGCGCGCTGTCCCCGCCGGTCCCCCGCCGTCGCCCCGCACGCCCCCCGCGTCCCCCGCTGCTCCCCGCCCGCAGGTACTCACCTAAAAAGAAGAGGAGGCAGAAGGCGTTTGCCGAGATCATGTTAAATAAATCCCACAGTTTTTTTGTCTTTCTCCCTTGGGTAAAAAAAATAACAACAATAACAGTAACAGCCAAGCAGTGATAATCAGAATGTTCTGGGCTCTCTCTAGAGCCCGCCCAGCCACTGGATTGCACAAGCCAGGCCCCTGTGGTCTCATTTTCCCGTTGGTACTAAAAATAGGTCTACCTGGCAACAGTTACTTTCCTCCAGGGGAGAGCTCAGAGGAGGGGGCCTGAGACCTCAGGGAGGGGCTGGAAACGCAGAGGCCTGTCCTGAAACCCCAGCCCAGGGACACCGAGCACCTCCTGTGTCAACCTGGCAGTGTTTGTCCAGTGTCTCCACTTAAAGGTCCTCTCCCACTCCCTACTTTCTACACTGTCCTCTTTTGAAGGAAGTCACTCTGCAGAGCCCATACCTGGTAAGATGCTGTGAAAAAGAACAGAAAACAGTAAAAGTAAGAAAAGAGTGAGACATTAGAAATTGGAAGTTTAAGGGAGGAGTCTACTTGGAGCTCCCCTCATGAAAATTATTTAACACAAATAGAATGGTCTAATAGCATTATTTTTTCTTTTATCCAAATTATTTTCATGTTAACCCCTAACCGAGGACAAGCACTGAGGATCTGAGAGGTAGAAAGCAATGGAAGCAATTATGAAAAAGGACATATTGCTTGAGAAAGGAATGGGAGAGGAAGCTGCCCCCAGGAACATGCTGGTCGTGACAGGGGTTGTTTGTTATCAGGAAGTTGGAACAGAAAATCAGAGGTAAGAAGGTGCCAGAAACAATAAGCCAAATTTACCATGCCTAAACTGCATCGTGGGTCTGGTGGCAAATACACTGAGCAGATCACATGATTGTCCCTCTGCTTTTTTGCTTTGGCTTTGACCATGTGGTGAAGAACAGGACTTTGAAGCAACAGATTTCATCATAGGTTGTCTGGATTTCTTCCTCCCCAGGATGATGCTGAAAGTTTACCTGCTCTGAGACAGGATCCAGACATTTGATAGTAAATTACCCCAAAAGAATTGCCCTAAAAAATGGTTCCATTTGATGACTTTTTGTTAAAATCTGATTTTTTTTTTTATTAACTAAATTCAGAAATGTTAAATGTCCTGACAGTCTTGCTAATGAAAATAAATGGCTAAGAAATGTTTGTTTGTAGTTTTTGTTTTGCTGGCCAGAAGAGATCACACCTCTTTCACCTACTAAGAACCTGGGTTTTGTTCTCCCCCAAAAGGTTATAACCAGAGCATACGGCTGGTGAATTAAGTTGCTAGAAAACAGTAGAGACATAACCACATATCGCTGCCACTACACCTGTGAGAATTTTGCATTTGTTTGTAAAATATAAATTTCCCTAAGCTTGCAATGATTTTACAGTTTCTCAGTTGATAGAGAACACATCATTTACTGAAATTGAATTGAAGAACGTGGGATTTGTGCTGGGTCACACAGCTAATTAATGGCCTGCAGCAAGAGAGTTCCCAGGAGTCTTGATTCCGGACCAAGTGTTCCTCTAAAGGCCAACATGTCTGACAGAACAGAAAGTTTCTTTGCTTTTTTAAATTCACCATTAGCATCAGGAATAAAATATAGATGCAAACGTCTGCCTTGTTTAAACAGTATGTCATACCACCATCAAAATATTCTGACTGGATGCCTGTTAATTGACTCTCTTATCCTATGATGCTGCCTAATTTTTATGAATACAACTAAAGTCCTAAGCAGCTCAGTCTATAACAACAGTGGGCATGTCCTTATTCAGTAATATCCACAAAATGTTAGGAGCGAACTGAATACGTTTTGTAAATGCCAATAGCGTCTCTCCGCTACCTTGACCTGCAGCACCACTGTTCTTATCTAGGATGGAAAACACAGAACCAAGCTCTCCTCCAAACCCTTCATTCTGCACCTCCCCCCAAGCCCACCTCCAAAGCCACGGGAGACACTCATCAGCCTCGGCTCTCTCTCCTACTGGCTACGGCTCCACACTCCTTAGCAACACAGTGCTCCAGGAAGCCCCTAACAATGAAATGGATTTTGCAAATGAAGGGAAAGTTGTTTAAACATCCTCGTACTAAGCCCCTTTGCTGACATCCTGATACTTACTCTTTTCTTCTTCATACCTCACTCTCTTTATCCAGAACGGCAGTGAAGCATTTATTGTCATAGCTTGGTACTTTCTTAATTAGAGTGTACAGAAGCAAATCAACTATTTTTTGACATAAAAATTTTACAAACAGCCATCATGGTACTATGTGACAACAGAATGTTGAGTTTCTAGGTGTCTTTTCCTCTGTCCATTGTTATGACTTCATTTCTTCTGCTACCGGTGGTCTGGCACCAACAGCCTCCTGTTCCCTCCATGTCTACCCCTCCTCCTCCAAGTCTTTGCATCTAGTATCCCATTTTATATGCTCTAAGCTATAAAGCAGTGGACTAAACTCATCAGGGGTGTACATGTAAGTTCGTATCTGTAAAGCTGTACAGGCTCCAGGGGGAAAGAACGTGGGACTGCTGTGGTCGAAGCTCATAGTCCTTTTGTTAAGATCTGGGTGTGGCTGGATTGTGACACTTAGCACCAAAGATTGGGCAGATTAAATGGAACCACTTAGCTCTGTTTCTTTCCTGCCTATGTCTGTTACATTTCAAACATCGATTCCCCTGATGCAGGGGTTGGTTTTCTTTTTGTGATGTTAGGTCAAAGCAGCTCAGATCAGAGGTGCAGCCGATAAGTAGGTTGTTCCTGAAGTGTATAGAGTGACTATGGACAAATCGAGTCTCCAACCTATTTTCAGAAGGAGAAGCCCAACTTTGGTGGAGTCAGGAGCTGGATGAAAGGGGTGGGGGACAGATAGGGGCTGGGGGGTGTGGCCTCAAGTGGAAGCAGAGTCCAGGTGTTGTAGAGAAGATCTCTCAGCATCAGAGGACATCAAGGGTGGAGGTCAAGTTCGGCTCCATTTCAAATTCATTAAAGAGTGTAATG
>NW_007731311.1:25787-30515 GCF_000696425.1 Galeopterus variegatus | reverse complement strand
GAGCTCATTATTGGGCTTGACTTTCCCTTCTTGGTTACATTCTTGTTTAAAGTTAGGCTCCATTTCAAATTCATTAAAGAGTGTAATGCCACAGCCACTCAAAACATCTCCCTGGAAAGTCATCAAAGCTGACCAGGGCTGATAAACGTGTTGACCTCCTGTCATTCCTCATCCAGCGCGAGGAAGCTCATCACCTCCTCCTCTTTGCCTGTTGTAACTAGATCCATGGACGTTCACTGGTTTTACTGAGAACATCCTGACAGTTATTGAGATTTTCCAACCCTCTCCTGATAACAGTCCTCAACACAAGAATCACGTTGTCTGTCTTGTGAAAGTTGAGAATATTGATTGTGGGTTCCTAGAAATGGTTCTGGTGCCCTGTAAGAGTTGTTGTGGATGAGGAGAGTGAAGCCTCTTTTATTGCCGTGAGTCAAGTCAGGGGCTCGATTTTGAAGTGCCGTATCTTCTGGATGCATCCAGATAGTTCTTTGCTTCCTGTTTTAGGTATCGAGGAGAATGTCAACAATATTGGGGGAGGTTCTGGAATGATTCTGAATAGGAAATGGCTGTCTCCCTGGTGTGTGCACGGAGGGTGTCCTTGAGGCTCTCTCAGGTTGAGGGCATCCCATACTCCAAGGGCTTCATTTGTTCGGTCTCATGGCAAGTACTTTGCTTCCATAGCCAGATGGACATCATGGACCATGTAGGACCAGCTACGACAGGCTGTGGTCATGGACCACTGGAAAGTGGTGAACTGGCTCATAGAGGAGTGAACAGCAATTCATTGCTAGGATAGGATGCCCATCATTAGGGGGGAACTGGCTCATAGTGGAGTGAACAGCAATTCAGTGCTGGGATAGGATGCCCATCATTAGGAGGCAGGCACTGAATTTTAATCATTTTAATAATTACATCTTCCAAGAACCCCCATCTGCAATTTTAAAGTGTCAGCAAAGGCGCAACGCGCCCCATCCTTGCTCTCCATAGGCTATTTGCTCACTGCAGATGTTTCTTATTCCAGTCTTACCACAGCTGCCAGACAACAGAACAAAGAGCTTAGACAAGTAGGTTCTAGATCACGTGGTGTACTTGGGTTGCCAAACCCAGAATTGACTCCTCAGTGTCGTTTGCAATCTTGGCAAACCCTGTCTTATCTTAAAATGGAAAGTATATTCTTCAGGAAGAGAAAGATAAATGATAAAACAGAGAGGATTTCAGGGAAGCATTGATCTTAGACACCCACCCCGGCCCCTTGTGCTCAGGATGTAGAATGTTGTCTTCTGCACGAGTCTAGCTCTGACCCAAAAGACTCCTTTCTCCAGGGCTCCAAGCCCTTCTCTTCCCAGATGTCCAGGCCAGGGAGAAGCAGTTCTTGCTGAGCAGGGATGTGCAGCAATACGCTTCACAAAGACATGATGTAATTACTGGCTAGAGCACTGCATTTTGACAGACTCCTCTCTTCCCGGACTGAACATCTGGATGTGGCTGATCCTCTTCAGCTTCCAGCTCCCTGGAGCTGCAGCCCTCAGGCCCTCCTCGATCCTCTCCTGTGCTTCACATGGGGACAAGTGTCCAGGGAAGCAGAGGTGGCAGCCCCCCACTGTGCTGGGCATTTTTTCTTTCAGTACAGGTGGCGGCATGGAGCAGCCACACCTGGAGGCAGCAGCAGCTGGGCTGGAACCGTGCTGTGTCACTCTGCAGCCCTGTCACTGTGGAGAAGTCTCTTCCTCAGTGTGATCTTAGGGTTCCTTGTTTATAATGCTGGGGACACCCAGTGATGGCCACCTCCTCCCAGGCTGGTCTGAGTGTGATCACACAGTGCAGAGAAGGCTGGGAGCTACCAAGGACTGTGCAGAGGAGGTGGTGCTTTGACTGAAGAAGTTGGCCTGGCAAGTGGTGCAAAGGGTCCTGGCCTTGGATATAGGACACCAGGGTGGTGAAGCTGCTGATGGCACATGCATGTCCCCTTGGCATGCCTGAGTTCACCTGACACTGGGGCAGCAGGTCCTCTGCAGGCCTACAGCACCCTCTCCCCAGACAAGTGCACACACACACACACACATGCACACACATCTCTGCACACCCACACCTATGTGCACACACACATGACTGCACATACACACCAACAAACAAAAAACCTTGCACAGACACACATACACACCCAAAGACACACCTCCACACACACTCACACCTGCACACACACGCCTGCACATTCATACACCTACCCACACACATCTGCACACATGCACCTGCACACACACACACACACACACACGTGCCTGCACACAGGGCAAGAACAGGAAAGAGGAACACGTCAGTGGACACCCACTGGGCTTCTGGGTGGAAGGACTGTGTTTTTAGTGTTGCTCTTCATTCATATTGAACTACTGATTTACTTATAATCATTATCTTTTGTCTTTGTAATAAGTGCCTACAAAAATTGAAACCGGATAATGTACTTTACTTAGTAGGTGAGTGTTTAGTGGATAATTTTTAACGTGACGTTAATGTTTATATAAATAGAAAATAATGTGCATATTAAAAATATTCACATATCATGTAACGGAGAATAAAAGGTTTTGAAAGTCCCACCCAGCAAAGCTGCTCCTCATTCATGGCTTGGTCACGTCTCCCAGGCTGTCTCTCCCTTTCAACTTCCTCTGTCCTGTGTCTGTCTGTCTCACTCTCTCACCTAAACAGTCATTTACATACAGGTGTGTATGCATGTTGACAACACATAGATGTTTTTCAACCTGAGACCCTCAATACAGACTGGCCTTCATGACATGTTTACATGACAATTTCTGTGCACAGCTCAGCAGCCGCTCAATGTTCCCTGGTCCATGTGGACCAGGTTTGAACACCCAGCCCCTCTACAGGATGTTAGAGGCGTGGCCAGCCCCTTGCTACCTCCACCACTGCTGTGATGAAAACACTTCACCAGAAACCTTGAAAACCTGGGCAGCTGTGCTTGTGGAATAACCTCCCTGGATTACCACTGCTTGGCAGATGGACACGCGTGTTCACTTTGACAGAAGTTGCTGAGTGGTTCCTGAGATGGGGTGTCTACGAACATGTCTCCCAGGACATCCGCGGGCACCTCTTCTCCCACATTCTCACCAGAGCTGATCATCACAGACATACACACCTGCCCATCTGATGGGGCAAATGACATCTCAATAATGTGAAAATTTTTGTCATCATAAGGGAGGTTAAGGATGTCTGACATTTACTGACCATGTGAATGGCTTCCCTTTGGAAATGCAGGAATATATCCTTTGTCCCCTTAAAAACATGGATAAATGAGAACTCTCTGTACCACTAGGATGCTATAACCCTTCCTCTGCCCATGAAGAATTTTCCAGTCTGGGGTCTGTCTTTTAAGCTTTTGACATTATTCTTGTTTTTGTTTTGACCTGGAAAAGTCAGCATTTTCCTCTGTGGCTTCTGGCTCTCCAGTCATTCAAAAGTAGTTCCTATTTCAAGATTATGGCAATCATAACTATCGGGGCTTTGTGTCTTTGATTTTTCTGTAATTTTCCTCTTCCTAGAAACATAAAATAAAAATTAATCAGTTCCTTCTCATATTATGTGGCCAGATACAAAAGGCCACATAACATACAACTGTACTGATAGGAACAATCCACGACAGGTAAATTCACACACACAGAAAATGGAGTGGCTGTCAGGGACTGGGAGAGGCGGGAAGGGGAGTGACAGCTCAATGGCTACAGAGTAGATGAAGCTGTTCTGTCACCAGACAGAGGTGAGGGTTGCACCACATTAGAAATGTACTTCATGCCACCGAATTGTAATTTTGAAATTATTAAAATACTTTATTTTATACAAGGGGTATAAGTGAAGAGAAAAGATGATGAAATTTGAGGAGATGCAGGACAAAGACAAAAACGAGGACAAGCACAGTGGCAGGGAAGGGGAAGGACAGCTCTGGAGTGGGGACTGCTGAGGGTGTTTGTGGGAGCTCTGGAGCCAGGGCTCCCCTGGATGCTGGTGTTTCTTCTAATTTTGATGTTTCAGGGGTGGTTAGGTGAGCTCGCTCTGGCTCTTCCTCTGGCTCTGGTTCTGGCTCTTCCCTTGGCTCTGGCCCTGACGCTGGCCATGGCTCTTGCTCTGGCTCGCTCCAGCTCTTGCTCTTGCTCAGGCTCTAGCTCTTGCTCTGGCTCTGGATGATGCTCCTGCTCTTCCTTTTGATCTTGCTCTTTCTCTTCCTCTGGCTCTGGCTCAGGATCTTGCTCGTACTCTGGCTCGGGCTCGGGCTCAGGATCTGGATGTATCTCTTGCTCTTGCTCTGGATCTTCCTCCTGCTTTTGCTCTTCCTCTGGCTCTGCCTCAGGATCTTGCTCGTAGTCTGGCTCTGACTCTGGCAGTGGAGCTGGAACTGGAGCTGAAGATGTCATTAGCTCTTTGGACAGTTGTTCAGCCTGGGCAGAAGCTGGAACGGGAGTGACAACAATTGAAAATATCAACATGAGTTTCTATGTCTCTTCCAATGATGTTGTCTTTCTGAGAAGCCCAAGTCCAGAGACCCAGCCTCAGGAAGTCTCCCCACACTGCAGAACACTGCACGGTTGTTCTGAGTACTCAGTGCCTCTGTCCCCAGCCTGCTTCAGGAAACTCTGCTCTGTGTGGCCCAGCCCAGCCCCCTTCCCAAACCCTCACAGGCACCCACCCTCTTCCTCCTCACCCTCAGTCTCCGCCTCACTGGGC
>NW_007731311.1:18523-24762 GCF_000696425.1 Galeopterus variegatus | reverse complement strand
CTCTGCTCCCCTGGCCTTCCCAGGGCCCTTGGAAAACCCCAAACTTGAGCTCACACGTGAACGTGCTGCCCAAGTGTCTGCATCAAAATGTGCATGTCCTCTTTCCACTGACACTGATCTCTTGACCCTGACCACACTCTGCACCCTCAGCACCAGCTGAGCATCCCCATGGAGGCTCCAGCCATGAGTGTGAGCGGGATGCTCTGCACACCTCCTGCTCTGGCTCAGCACGGGCTCTGGGGCTGTGGGCAGGGCTGAATGGGAGGGGGTGGGCACAGATTCTCTCTGGGCTCAGTCTGCTCTCGCACACCCTACAGTGACTGTAGCCCCATCCCCAGCTCATCTTGACTCCTTTTCCTGCAGGGAAAGCCCTGAGCCCTTAGCCCTGTAGCAGGAATCATAAGATGTGTGGGAGCCAGAGTTCTGCCAGCCCCCCATCCACACAGACCACACGTAGTTCTGTGGAGATGGGAGCCCCTCCATCTGCACCCAAACCCCACTCACCATTTTAGCTGCTCCAGGGGTCCGCCGTCCCCGTGACAATAGGAAAGGATCCTTCCATACCTAGAGGAGGCCAGGAGGGTGTCACATCTACCATATGGTGGCACTACTTGCTTCTCATGTCTACTGTGACTGTCTGTCCTCTGACTGGAATGGAAGCCCAGGAGGGCAGGGATTGTAGTCTCCTCGGTTCATTGGAATATGGTCAGTGCCCAGGAAGTGACTGCATAGCCCTGTAGCAGGAATCATAAGATGTGTGGGAGCCAGAGTTTGGCCAGCCCCCCACTCACAGGCCCCCACAGACCACACACAGTTGTGTGGAGATGAGAGCCCCTCCATCTGCACCCAAGCCCCACTTACCATTTTAGCTGCTTCAGGGATTTGCCAGCCCCGTGACAGACAGAAACCATGTTTTCGTACCTAGAGGAGGCCAGAAGGGTGTCACATCTACCATATGGTGGCACTACCTGCTTCTCATGTCTACTGTGACTGTCTCACCTCTGACTAGATTGGAAGCCCAGGAGGGCAGGGAATGTAGTCTCCTTGGTTCATTGGATTATGGTCAGTGCCCAGAAAGTCACTGCACATAGTGTGGCTTCACATATGTTTATTGAAGGAATGAACCCCAACGAACTCCTCCCAAGATAGCTGGGTGCACCTGAAGCTGCTCTGCCGGCCCCTGGACTCCCTTCTTTGAATAAACCCAGAAGCCTGCAGATAGAATCTCAAATTTCCTGTAAAAATGTGAAAACAGTGAAGCCCAAGGCAACGAGGTCAGTGAGTGGGTGAAAGAGACTTCCTGATGGGGGGGGCAGAAATCCTGAATGAGGACAACCGTGTCCCCTCCAGCAGACCTTCCACAGGGCTGGACTCAGGAGCAGCACTTTCCATGGGGGACCCACTGGAGCTTGTTCCTGTTACCACCCCACTGATCACAGGAGGAAACTGAGGCTCGGAAGGGTGTGGTGACAGTCCCAAGACTCACAGCTGGGAGGTGGCCTAGTGACACTGTGCAATCAAGGTCCAGAATGCTCACCTGAGGAAAAGCAGGTCCAGCACCTGCTGGGGGCTGGCAAAGTTCCTGTAGCTCCACAGAAACACGTGGACGTAAGATCGATCACCACCCAGGACAGCAGGCACCAGGTGTTCCACCCGCTTCTGCAGGGTGCCTGCCGGGACAGGCCACACCATGGGGGTGGCATCCCAGCTCAGGGGTGACTTGTCTCCAGTCTAGGACAGGACAGGGTAGAGATACACAGTGACAGCACCGTGAACCCACAGGAAGGAAGGGGCCGGAGGCCAGTCTTAACTCCAGGGAGGACATGAGAAGACAGCCTGAGGGCCCAGGGTTCATGTACAGAGTGGTGGTTGCCACCCCAGCAGCCCCCTTTCACCCTCCAGCCATGACCTGAGGTGTGAGCACACCAGGAACCAGCAGGTTTATAAACCCCCCAACCTCTGCCCCTGCCCAGGGAGGGTGTCCTATGTCCCCATTCCCCACACACACACAGGAGGAGGGTGTGCGGTCACCCAGGGAGGCTCACAGTGCTGGGCTGGCCTGGCCAACCCTCCCCTGGGACACCTGACATTACCTTTGGGGACCTCCTGCCAAATGGCCACAGGAGCCCAGGGCGAGGGCTGAACCAGCGCCGGAAGCAGTGGACAAACCTCTCAGCACAGGGCTTCCTGGGGCTACTGCCCCGGGACCTCGGGATACAGCACAACATCTCACTCTGCCTGTGGCCAAGTGAACTGGGGAAGGGGCTCTCGATAGAATGTGGGTGCCAGGTTACTGAGTTCCAAATTCTCTTGGGGTCTGTCATCAAGGAAGTGAGGTCACTTCCTGGTACCTCATTTCCTGAACCCCTCCTCTGTGTACAAGACTGCAACTGCCCCTCTGGGTACCTGACTGCTGACCCTCCTTCCCCATGAACTCTCTCTATTGCCCACACTTCCATCATCACTGCCTGATCACACCCCTGTGCAAGGCCTGGGTGCAGCCAGCATCCCAGCTCAGAGGAGATTCATGTAGGTTCGGCCCCAGCTCCTGCTTCTTATCACTTATGTGACCCTGGACAAGCCACTTGACTCTCAGGATCTTCCCAGTCTTCCCTTCTGCACAGTGTTGATCATTCTAGCATCTTCTTCCTAGGGATGTCATCAGGCATGTGTGAGAAAACATCTCTAAAACCTATTGCCAGTGTAACATGTAGCTAATGAACAAGACTAGAGCTAACATCCATGACAGTGTGGAAGGTAGCATGGAATACGACTAGTGACAGGCCTGCTTCCTGCCATATAATCTTGAAAATGTTGCTTTTGCTCTTGGCCTGTTTTCCCTGTCTGCACCATTTAGGGGTTGGATTTTCATGCATTCAGATACTGTTTTCCTCCACAAAACCTTACACTGGCTTCATGTGTATTTCCGTTTGGACTCAAGTGCCACATCTCTGTCTGTGTGGTGGGAGATTCCTCAGTGGCTCCCAGTGGCCCCCACCATCTACTGCACACATCCTCATGGAATCCCCTGCCCGGGAGTGGGGACTGGACTTAGTGACTCACTTCTAACCAGTTGAAATCAAAAGTGAGAAGATGTCACTCTCAAGATGTCATTGTAAAATGCCTGTCACTAGAGTCTTGTGCTCTGTCTCCTCTGCTGTCTCTCCAAGTATCTACCATATGCTAAGCATGGTGCCAAGAGCTGGACAAAGAGCTGATACAGCTGCACCCTGGTTTGGGAGATGATCCCAGGATAAGGAAGAAGAGAAGGCGTGCTGTCGGGTGGCTGCCGTTCTAAGAGAGGAAAGGGTAAAGTGATCCAGGAGGCCATCAGATTATTCTAGATTAGGAAGCTACCTGAAGGTGGTAGGAAATGAAAACCATGTCCAGAGATGAACCAGAGGTGTTTGGTCCATTAAGATGACAGCAACACGTATCTTATGTATAAGATACACTAAGAAATACTATTCACAAATTTAAATCCTATTTTCAAAATCATCGAATGGCAAGGATGAGTGCTCATGTTAAATGTAAACATAACTAGAATTGAGGAAGATTCCATTTTTGGAATAACTTTATATCTACATTAGATGAAAGTATGCAGATATATTCAGCAATTCTTTTCAAATTGTATAAAATATCCATTGTGGACATAATCAGGGTTCCACCCACATACTTTGACTGCATACCCCATTTTCTTTACACCAGACACACATCGCTGTGATGTAGATCTGTTTGTCTCAACGCTTTCCCAGCCCACAGCCTACTGGTCCTGGGAGACAGCAACTGTGTCACTATTTTGTGTCCAGAATCCAGGGCCTGACATGGGGCTCCATAAATATCAAGAATGTATCTTGATGTGAAATCTAGCCCATTAAAAACCTAGTGTGGGTTGTGTAACTAAAATCCTATATTCCTCATTTGTATTGTTTTCTACATTTTTTTTTTTAACTTTGAAAGCACGTTTCACTTTTATTATTGGGTAAACGATTTGTACCCTGGGCTTAGAATACTCTATAATAAAAATGATTATTTCAGCATAGATTGCAGGTGGAGAAAGAACCAGGGAGGGGTTACATTTTCATAAATTATTGAGTTAAGAATTAAGTCTTGGAAGACAGTATACCTGGAAAAAGCTTGAGACAAAACTCTGAGACTTAATTTGACTATTTCTACTTCAATTAAAGAAGTTAGTGATTTTTTTTTTGAAAAGGGCCAGAAAGTAAATATTTTAGGATTTGTAGTATACATATGATCTCAGCTATAACTACTCGATTCTGCCAAGATAGCATGTCAGCAGACAGTCAAGATAGCCTGTCAGCAGACAGACCTAAACACAAACAAAAGCATGAGCCAGTGAGCAGGATTGTGTTCCAACTGAACTTTATTAATTGATGCTGGACTTTGAATTTCATGTAATTTTTACATGCTATGTAATGTTACTCTTGATTTCTTCCTCACCATTTAAAACTGTAAATGGGCCATCCAAAAATAGGTAGGAAGCTGGATCCAGCCCACAGATAGGTCACTCACACCTGGTATATAGAACGATTAAAATAAAAACACAATTTTGTCCTAATCTACAGTTTTTCATCCAAAAACATATGAACTGTAAAATATTAACTATTATACTCTATATACTCTTTTAAGATAGAAATTAATAAACTATATTTTTAAAGTACATGAAACATAAGATGGATTTATGTACTATAAAATTTTAATGTAAATATTAATAGCTACTTTTTTTGTTTGTTTCTGTGTGAGGTGTTTTTGTTATTTACACTAATAGAACTACAGGAAATTATCCTAGGTCAGTTCAAAGGGAGAGAAATTTTCAATCCCACCCATGTTTAGCACTCTTTGAAGTGCTTAATGCTCCGTTAATTAGTAGCCGCCGGATGGAGAAGGGTATTTCTTCATGCGCGTTGGTGTGTGTGCATGGTTGGGAGACTGAGAGATGATGTTAAGTGTCAGACCTCTCCGTGTCCCTTTTAGATGCCACTAGCTCAATCACTGTGGGTAATGGGCCATGAGATACTTATGTGTCTTCTGCCTGGCTTCATGGTTGACGCTGCTGATCAGACACAGCATTTCATTTCCAATATCACCGGTGACAGAGTAACTGCAGAATGTTTTGCTGCAAATATCAAAAGATCCAGAGAAGAAAAGATAGTTCTACCCCTAAGTATGGATTAAAAACAATTGAAAACAAGTGGCCATTTTCAATTCTTTGGTCTTGTTTAAGTTCTATATGTTTGATATCTGTTAGTTATTACTTACACGTATCTAGGGATTATTTGCCTAGGCTGCCAAAAAGGAAAAAAGGAAGAGATATAGAAAATAGGCTGCTAAGGATTTAATCCAGCTTCAGTATTGTTAAACCATAATACTAAAAGTGAACTTTTCACATAATGTTCATTGACAGTTTTATCTGATAAATACCCACTTGAAATAATAGACTGATAAATCATCACAATAGGAAAAGAACTTCAATCATCTATGCCAGCCTTCTAGGCTACAATTATTAATTAATCATTTATGGAACAAAAGCTCCTAGAGGTGGCTTTTAAAATTTTATTTTCTACTGAAAGATTGTACTGAATTGAGGTGGAAGTCTGAAGCCTAGGAAAGAATACATTCATTTTGTGCTTTTGATTGACTCTGAAATTTTATTTACCCTCTTACCTAGAGGAAGAGTGCCAGTGTATTTTCCCCAATCATCTGTTCAGAAAATTCAACACATCCTGCAAACAGTACTTGAGAGAAAACACAAAGTTTTAGAAATCACAGACAAAAAAACCCCAACCCAAAATAAAACAGAAAAATGCTATTATTAACATAAAGCAAAAATTATNGCCATAATAATCATATACATTGTATATTGACAAAATAAAAATTAAAAAAAAAAATAAAAAACATCAACAACAACAACAAAAAAAAACGGGGCGGGGGGGAGAGGAAGATATAACAACCACAACTTTTTTTTTGAAGTTCTTACACCAAGAAAATGGAGGGGACACACCTGGGTGGGAGGGGGGAGAGGGAGGAGGGAGGGAGGTTTCGGTGATGGGACACAATAAATAACTACATTGTATATTGACAAAATTAAAAAAAAATTTTATTCTTTTTTTAAAAATATGTGTCTGTACCACTCTTGGTTGTAGCTTTTTTAGTAAAATAGTTTTTGGAGCGATCTTTGGTCCACACTGGACCGTTCTTACGAGTCACTTGTGCTGGCA
>NW_007731311.1:9464-17649 GCF_000696425.1 Galeopterus variegatus | reverse complement strand
TCGCCCCAAGCCCTGCCCCGTGCCCCGCCCCCAGGACACCGCGCGCGCCGCCGTTTCCGGCGAGACCTTGAACCCGGCCCGGGGGTCGGACCCGCCTGTCCATCTGCGCAGACGATCGGGAGAGCAGCTCGAGTACCTGGGAAGTGTCGTCATCCTATTTTAGGTCAGTTTTGCGTTTTCGGAGTTATTTAGAGGCTTCTCTGTCGCCTGCTTTGCGTCCCCCGATCCGGACGGGGCGTCGGGCCGCGTCGCCGGTGCTTTTGTCGCCGCTCGTTGTCCGCGTTCCGTGGAGTGGGTTTGAATCCCGCGGGAACCCTGCGCTCCGGAGGCGGGTGCTTAGCCGCGGAGCACGGTGCCGATTTGTTTCCTGGAGGTTTCATTGCTCCCTGTCTTGAAGCACAAGGTAAGTGCCGCTCCGAATGCATGCCCCTGGGCACGGCTCCAAGGCCCTCGCCCACCCCCAGTTTTTATGGAAACTTAATTCTTTAAACAGAGCAAAAGGGGCGTGCGTTACTTTCAATCTTGTTGGACTCCCTGATACAACGTACGTTTTTAAAGAAAATAGTTACTTTTCCAAGGGTGCGGTGTCACCTGCAACTATGACTAGGGTGTTTCCGTGTAGTACTTTGTCCTCCCCTCCCCCTTTCCCAGTCCAACTGTGATTTGTATGCAGAAGGTTCTAAAGGTTCACAAACGTTGAGTATTTTAATAATTTCATTCTTGGAGCAGGGGTGAAAAGCAGCACCTCTACCCCCCTCCCCCAAAGAGACACTAAAATCGTTGATTTAAAGGCATGGGAGTATTTGCTTTCCGATGTAGTAATAACTTGGGTAACCGGTGAAAGGGTTAATAGTCGCCTCTCCAGAGCTGGTCTTGAATCTTGCTCAGTTTCCCGTGGGCCTTTGTTACTAGAATTGAGGGCGTTACAAAAATGGTTGGTATCTGTTCAGTATTTACCACGGGCCAAGCACTTTCACATACTACCACACTTGAATGCTTACAATAGCCCCAGGAAATGGTGCAGTGAAGGAAACCGGGGTTTAGAGAGGGTGGGTAGCTTGCCCGTTACTTCTTAGCTACTAAGGGCTAGAGCTGGAACTCGGACCCACTTCTTTCTGACTGTTCGAGAGCTGTGCTTTTAACCACCTTTGATCCAGCTGCAGGTGCAGGCCTGGTGTAGTCTCCTGTCTGGACAGTGGGAAGAGAGCAACGCAGAAGGACCCCGGCTCACTGTAAGTGCACAGTAAAGGGGAACGGAGTAGCCAGGAGCTTCTCAAATCCAGAGTTCCTTTCCCCAGCTGAAAAGAGCTTTGAGAGGAAACTGCCTTGGGCAGCATGGGGTGTGGGAGGAACACTGGACAGGCCTCTGGGGACTTGGGTTTGCGTTCCAGCCCTGCCACTGACTAGTCATCCAGCCTCTGTAGGCTTCGTTTTCATTTGTAGGGTGATAGGATATGTCTGGAATGATGACCTTTTATCCCATCCTATGATTATGTGGTTTGCTTTTAAACCGTGACTGGCACTGATTTCTCGCTCTTGCCTTTTCAGAGTGCCTTTACATTGGTTTGGCTTTAGCTGTGCAGCACTGATTGCTTCTGGTGGGATCATTGGCTATGCAAAAGCAGGTAAGGTTTTGTAGGTACTTAGCCTCTTGGAGAGAGTCCTCAGGGTTCCCAAAGAGCAGTCCCGCTTGAGTCAAGTTTGCCATAGGCCTTCCTTGAGCGCAGGGTTGGTTGTCAGTCCTGTAGCTTCTCCTGCACGCACTTGTGGTTATCTGGTCGAGCCAAGCCAGGCTTCTTGTCCGGTCACTTGTTTTTGCCTCTTTATCTAAAGATAGGCGGGGGTGGTAGTAAGTTATTATCATTGACTGCCATATATTAGCCTGGACCCTAAAGTGCCATCTCTGGGCTCTTCAAGTAGGAGCAAACCTCTAATCTTCACATACTCGTTTTTTGAAGTCTCCTCATTAAACTAGGTAGAGCGTGTCAGTGAATGTGCTTGTTTCTACCTCCTCCACCCCCATCCTTATCTGCATCCCCACTCCAACATGCACACACCAGAATTCTTATTCTCCAATTTTTTTAAACTGACTGGCCCTGTTTCCCTTTCATTTTGTGATTTACATGAAGTCCTGCACATACACAATTCAAGCCTTTGGTTGATCGGGCCTGGTTTAAGGATGGAAGATCTTTTCCCTTCTTAGATGGAAGTGCCCTTTTCCCTCCTCGGATGGAAAAGTCCTACCTGTTAGAGGAGAGGGGAATGGGGTGGGAAGACTCTGGCTTCTCTGGTAAGATAGCAAACTCCCCCCAACATTTTCCTGCTTGAGAAAGCCTTGGTTATGAACCGTGCTGAGAAAAGTTCTGTGTGCTGTGTTCCTCTGTAGGGAAGGGGAGTCAAGTGTCTGACCTTACAGCGCAGGCCTGTGTTTGCTTCCCTCTAGGTAGCATGCCGTCCTTGGCTGCCGGGCTCCTCTTTGGGGACTTAGCAGGCCTGGGTGCTTACCAGCTGTCTCAGGATCCGAGGAACGTCTGGGTTTTCCTAGGTGCGTCTGCCTCAGTGTCTCAGCGCAGCTATGTATCCAGAATACTCAACTGAAAGGCCCTGGTTTGGTGGGATGTGGCAGGTTCCTCACACTTCTGACAGTTTCTGTGCTTCTGCCAAGTGCTAAGAAAGTTTTAAAATGGGGTGGGGGTGGGGGTGTGCTAGTCTCTGTTTATCTTTTATGTACAGGATATGGAAAGGTTTTCATACATCACGAATTTAGATTTACCCAATGAAATTAGTACTCTCCTTGTACAAGCTAAGTATGTGCCTGTTAACCGTGAAGGTTGCCTGCTGAAGACTGTCTGCAGGGGCACTACTGAAATACCACACTTGTGGGTCATGTTTGGATCACTACTGTGTTTTTCCCATTTGAAAATCACTTACCTCTATAGCAGTCAGCTAAGAGTGACTCTTTGGTCCTAGCGATCAGCTTTGAGAAGTCTAAGGCTACCCACAGATGGGCTGCAAGAGGTCTTGGTTGCCTGGCAGCAGTGATATAATGCCCTTGCCAAGTCCCCTCCTCCCCCTTACCTGCAGTTTCTGGAAATTTAGTGTCCTAAGGATTGTGCTCAGTCCTAGAGGTACAAAGTACAACAACGTACATAGAACTAGTCATGGTGCCTGCCCTTGAGTCTAGTGGAAGCGACCGACATCCCAAGTATGTAATAGAAGCAGGTACAAATTACTAAGAGAAACAAAGAAGGGAATGCGTGGTTCTATTCAGAGAGTACAGGAAGTCTTCACAGGGGAGATGAGAGGTAAGCCGAGTCTTACAGAGTGAGGAATTCACAGACAAGGACAGGGACAGATGTTGCAGGTAGAGGGAGCACTAACACACACACACCTGCGAGGCCTGAAACTATGACACAGTTGGATAACTCCAGGTCCTTTCATATGACTGGATTAAAGGGTGTAAGGTTGGCAGCAGGAGATGACAGTGCAAGGCAGACATCACATCTTTGCATCTCAGGCTAAAGAGTTTGAGCTCAATCTGTTTTTTCTTCTCATTTTTTTTTCTGTGACAACAGCAAGAATTATGTAGTAGGAGATGGTGCTGTGGAATGATAGAATTGTGTCCCTCAAAGTTCATAATTACAAGCTTGATTCCCACTTTAACTGTTGAAGGTAGGAAATCCTATTATGGTATTGAAGGGTGTGGCCTTAAGAGGTGATTAGATGGTAGGACCATGCCATAATGAGTGGATTAATAAGGTGGTCAGGGGCATGGTTCTGAGGGCTTTAAAAGGAGAGCACTTGAAGGTCTCTCTCTCTCTGTCCTGCCATTCTCACCATGTGACACCCTGCATTGCTGTAGGATCTCCTCCCCAGATGTGTCCCCTGAACTTTGGACTTCCCAGCCTCCAAAACTCCAATAAATTTCATTTTCTTACAAATGACCCAGTTCCAGGTATTTTGTTAGAAGCAACAGAAATGGACTAAAACAGAAAATTAGTACCAGAGCAGTGGGGGTGTTGCTTATAACAAGTACTTGAAAATGTGGAAATGGCTTTGGAACTGCGTGTTGAGAGGCCAGAGGAATTTGGAGGAGCAGGCTAGAAAAGGCCTAGATGCCGGTGTAAGTTTAGAAGACAAGAAAACCAGGGAAAGTTTGGAATGTGTCAGAGACTGGTTAAATGGTGGTGACCGGAATACTTACGGAAATATGGACTGTAAAGACCATTCTAAGGAGGTCTCAGGTGTAAATGAAAAGGGACTTATTAGAAACTGGGGCAAAGAACTGCCTTGCTACGAACTGGCAGGGAACTTGGCTGCATTCTGTTCATGCCCAACAGCTTTATGGAATGTGGAACTTAAAGGTGCTGACCCAGGGAATTTGACCCACTTTCAGCCTGGCCATGTGGCAGAGAAGCAGAGAGAGCATTTTCAGGAGAAAAATACAGTGCTGCAGCCCAGTGACCATTTGCTAAGGAGAAGAGTACAGAAGAAAGGGATTATGAAGAGAAGGGGAAAAAGACCTTGAAGACACAGTGCCCCACGTGAGTCACACCTGTACTGTTATAAAAATTGTGACTCTAACCCATATTATTGCCTATGTAGCTTTAGCCTGCACAAATTGTAACAGAGAAATATTATTCCTGTAAGCACTTACTAACGAGGAAAACATATCTAAAGGTATTTTAAGTAAAGCAGCTTTTAAGAGGTCAGGCAGAAGTCAAGGCAGAACCGGGCCCAAGGACTAAACCAGCCCCCCCTTATCTTCTGAACACCTGGCTGGACCAGGGAAAATAAACATGTAACATCTTTTATCGGGGGACTAATGGTGCTAGTCTTTTGAGCTTAACCATAAATCTTAAGGTGCCACAGTTAATTAGCTGCACAGCCTGTTATGAGAGTTTGTCTAAGAAAAGAAAAAAAATGTATAAAAAGCCCTGGTATTGTAAGTTCTGGGCCGCTTATGAAAAAGGCGACCCAGCATATGCTGAATAAACACCTCTTGCTTAAATTGCAGCGATCTCTTGTCTTGTGGTCTCTGTGAGGCGAGTCACTTCGGCGGGTAGGACTTGGGCCCAGGGCACGGATCTTACAGTACTTCTTAAGCAGGAGTGGCACACCTCTCTAGAAGTTACCTTGACAGCTAGATTTATGACACAACTATGAAGAATGAAGTGCTTTTGATTTCTGACAGGCTTTTTAGATCTGTATTTTGCACGATAAACTTAAACAAGTCTGTTTTTAAAGATGTGTTCAACCAGTATTAAGTTTCAGCTTTATCGTTAAGTAAAATAAATGTTTTCTTCTCTCTCTCTCCAAAATAGAGTGTCACCCGCTTAGCCAGACAGAATACTGCACACAGTATTTTACCTATTCTCTATGATAAACACAGTCACTTAGCATGAAATCATTGAAAAAGAAAGATTAACCTCTGTTTGCTTTGGTGTGGGTTTATGAGGAGTTACCAATGCACTCTTAGAAATATGCATTATCTCTGAGCTTTGTAACAAAGCGCAACTGAGTTTGAAGGCTTTGGCATTGACCAAATAAAAAGGACCTTTGTTCAGTTTTAAGGAGATGTCACAGTTTGCTCATTCTGCAGGCGTGGGTGACTTGTCTGGGAAAAGATACTTCTCATATTCAAAGTGAGCTCATAAAGTCCTGCCCTTCAAGTGCTCAAGGACTTCCAATTTTGTGTAAGACTTATGATGTATCTTGATTCTTTGGGGGAGAGATGTTAGATGGAAGTTCAGTTCTCTGCATAGTCCAAAAAGACATATATTGAGGAGAAAAAATCCCTTAAATTAAGATGAACTTTATGTACAAATGCACAATTCTGGAACATAATTGTACTTTATTAGAGTTTTTGATGGAGAAAACAGAGGTATACTCTGCCCTAGAAGTATCTTTCGAGGCTTGGATGTATGTCTGTTGTATGTGTGTGTGTGTGTAGGCAAGGAATAAAAGAAAGTGAGAAGTCAGACTTTATCTTCTTTGGGAGGTTTCATTTCCTCTAAATCTATTTTTTTACTTGTTGGTAAACAAATCATACCACTAAACTTCTGAAGCCCACAGTCTGTAGCAACATAAAGGGAATCTTGAACTACGGAAAGTCCCAGATCACAATCAGACTGGAAGATACCCAATCTCCTTCATGGTCTCTTTACACTGTTTCTTAAAGTGTAGTCCTGGACCACCTTCCCCAGAAATATGCAGAGGGCTCAATCAAATGCAGGCTCCCGGGCCCCAACCCTAATCTAATTCTATTGGATTAGAATCTCTGATGGGAAGGGCCTGGGAATCTGCATTTACACTCACCTTTCAACCTCTCTGGGTGATTCCACATTCAGTAAAATTTTAAATCACACTTTGGTGGTTCAAAACAAGATCCACTGACTCCTCATTTTCTTGTTTGATAGTTTTAGGGACCATATCTTAAACTACCAGAAATATGTAGTTGTGGGTTCACCACCATTTCACAGATTGGAAATTAAAAGAGAAAATGAGCAAGTGAGCAAAGAGAAAATTAAAAGAGAAAATGAGCCAATTGCTTTGTATAGTAAGTCAGTAAAACTGCTAAAATGAAGGGGGGAAAAAAAAAGCCTGATCCCCACTGCACTGGGATTATCTCTTGTGTTGTGGCTTAAGTCACGAGTATGATTCCCGTCCACTGAGAAGATCCTAAAGCCAGGAAGATGTGGACAGAAGTTTTTAAAGCAGTTGCTATTACCTGGAAGGTCAAAATCACCTCTTAGCAGCTAAGGCATCTCCACCATGAAAGGAAGAAAGGAAGGAAGGAAGGGAGGGAAGGAGGGAAGAGTGGTAGGAGGGGAGGAAGGGAAAGAAGGGAAAGGAAAGGAAGAAAGAGGCAAACTCACTCCCATGGGGCTGTGAGCCAGAGGTCAGGGGACACTGGACAGAGACAGGCAGCCTGGAGACCCAGAGGCACTAGGATGCTGTCAAGGGAGGTCAGGATATCTGGAGAGCGCGTGGTATTTGGCAGGGAAGGAGCTGGGACCAGCCCCCCTTCCCTTCTTGGCCATGTTACCACCTCACACCCCACTGCATGAAGACCCTCACTCCAGGCATCACCTGCTCCCCAGCTCTGGTTGCTGGAAGGGCTGACAGAGGTGACAGAAGCTGGCTTCCTCTACAGGACTCACCTCCCTTTTGCTAAACATAAAAGCTTCCACTAAGTGTAGAATTAAAACAAAACCAAACAAAACATGGAGTTTGAGTGCCCAAGGGTCACCCCAACTTCTTGACATCAATCCAAGCGAAGGCGAGTCAAAAAGTCTCTGACCCCTAAAAGCAGGGAGAGCCAGGGAGAAAATCTGCAGTGCAGTTATGGCAAAAGCAACGGGAAGAAATCTGAGGTCTCAGACTTCTCAGACTTGGAAGTGAAAATGTTACACCTAAAACGGAAAACATGTCACCTTCCTGCAGAAGTAAACTATGACTTAAGTTTGGACTCCACCACCTTTCAGCCAAGCATGTCCTGTTCTGGCCTCCCGTCTGCCTCACCTAGCTCAGATGAGGGAGAGCTGTCTTTAAGGTGCGAACAACCAGGACTGAGCATGAGAGAAGTTATTTATTTATAGTGACACCTTTCAGCTGCTCTTTTTCCCCTCTGGAGATAGAGGCCAGGTTCGGCTTTCCCTTTGAATCTAAAACTGCTGGGGTAAGAAGGACGTTAAAAGGTCATGGCTTAGTCTGTCCCCTCTAGCCAGGGATTGTTGTTGTCCTGAGCAATGCAAATGGGAAAGCGAGTGACCACCTCTTGAGAAATTCCCCCTAATGGGCATACACTCAGCTTATGCACCACATGTGCTCTTGAGAAGTGCTTTGTAAAACGTAATTTTTGTATAGAAGGTGATTTGAAAATGCATTAGTGGTTTTATTTAAAGGAATTCAACAATAAATCTTTATTTTCCTTTTTTTTAAAACAAAGGATTCTAATATGCAAATGGATATTCCCTAATTTATATGCATTTGTAAATTTAGACTTCGTATTAGATTTTCTTCAGGCAGGGCACATCTGTATTCAGTGCTCTAAGAGTCAACAAGCTGTTTCTGGTATCTAACTGCATCTTTCCTCCTGTAATTCTGAGATATTTTCTTATGCTGTTCAATTGATTCATTTTTACTACCAAACCTTGAAGGAGTCATTAGAATTTGCTAGTAA
>NW_007731311.1:3831-8428 GCF_000696425.1 Galeopterus variegatus | reverse complement strand
GCTGCATTACTGTGCTTGTACAGGATTTGGTGTCTTGTACCATTCAAAGAAGAAACAGAAAAGACTGGAAACAATGTGAGCACAGAACCTGGATCTAGCAGCAGATCTATCAGAAAGAGAAAGTATTTAATGTCCCAGTATGACCCAGAATGACACAGGAACTTACAGCAGCTGTGGATCAATAGTACCTGGTACTTGTAACTCAGGAAAGTTTTGCTGACTGATGAAAGGCGAAATGATGCAAAAATGGTGCCTGACCTAGGACACTCAGTATATTTACTTCTTGGCACTTTCAAGTTATTATTTTGGAAACACCCTATTGCTCCAAGTGCAATGGAAAAAAAAAAGAAAAAGAAGTAGGAACAAAAATCCAGTTAGTCACTTACTCACCTTTTTACTTAAGTGGGGACCATTGGTCCCCCCAGTGCTTCTCTGTACTGATGGTGGCACTTGATATACACTCTGTTCTTGGCTGCCATGGCCAGTGGGTACTTGGTAAATTCCCTGACTTTGGTAGGAAGGTGGTACTTGGTAGATGGTGTCGTGAGGAGCAGCCTGTGGGTTTGGCACTTGATAGAGCTTCTGTTGGCCAAAGGTCTGGTGCATTAGTCCGGACGCAGGCTGGTCGTGGCTAGAGGAGGTCTCCTGCATGGGGCCAATCAGGAGCTTCACGCGGTTGCCTGGGACAATGCCTTGCCGACCGTGCAAGGAGCACAGCCACCATCCTTCCAGTCCCCCTGTGTTCTGCTCTATGACGGTCAGGATGTCTCCCTTGCGAAAGGCCAGTTCCTCAGCGCACTCAGGGACATTGTCATATAAGGCCCTTGCCATAAGATTCTAGGAAGGAAGGAACAGAGGGAAATCGTGTTAGAACACCAGCTCAATCTCTTTAACACCTACAGCCCATGCCCTTCTGGAGAGGCACCCTTCCTGGAAAGAGAGAAAAATAAATCTGAACAATAGCCTGTGAAGAGAAAAACAGATGGTGCAGACAAAAGACAGATACATGCAGACTGTGTCTGCCACCAGTGACATCAGACTGCCTCCTCGGAAAAGCTCAAAACACCAGAAGAGTTCTTTCCTCTAGCGGTAGAGGCTGTGCCAAGGAATTCTGAGCAGCACTGTTAAAGAGTTAGGCAATGGTTCACGACACAAAACGTTTTTCTTTCTTTTTAAAAGTGAGCTTGCAGGAAAAAAAAATCCAAGATATAAAGATGTACCACAATGGACATTTCTCAATTTTTTCATATATTGGAGGTGAAAAGACAAAGATGATCCCAAAGACACACACTACAAATGGCATTTATATTTGGTGTTGAAATATAAACAAAAGCACACATGTATGCCTTGGCAGGGCTTAAAAAATCTCATTCTCAGATGGTCGAGAGGTCCTTGGATCTGGGGAGAGTCTACAAGCCAGGCACACAGATACGCGTGACCAGTGGGCACGGGGCACACAGTGACAGCAGTCTCCATCTCTAGGTTTGATGGCAGGAAGCTACAAGGACTTTATTAGGATGCAGGTAGATGCCAACTCTTTCTCTTTTGGTCTTTTGCTCACACCTTTCCTGAGGGCCTCCCCACCCCACCACTTTGTCACCCACTTCTTGAATCTCACCACTCACGTCTGAAAGCCTGAGCCTTCCCCTTTCATGGGCCCACAACACTCTCTCTCTGTACGAAGGCCTGTCTGGCACATTCAGGACTAAGCAGACAGCCAAAGTTAGGCATTCAGCATAGAGTGGGCAGGCAGTACGTGCTGACATTCCTGGAAGCCTTTCAAAGGCTCTGAAGATTTCATTTTTTAGCGTTAGTAATGTTTCCCAGCACGCTGGCAGCCCTGACCGCAGGCCTGCACCTTCCCAGCGTGCGGAGAAGCCAGGGACCGGTGTCAATTCATCACAAGCGCTCGGAACACTCAGTGACCTCCCCAGTTAAATGTCTGGATGCATTTAATGCCATTGCGGTGGGGCTCACTTATGGGAGAAAGGACTGATTGGATGGAGTATGTTCGTGACTTTGTTTCACACCATAACATATTCATGGAATTTTCGGCTACTGTTGTTCGGACTTTTGCCCCCTGTTTTCTTCTCTAGAAATGTGGACTTGATCTTCCAGCCTTGTGCTTTTCATTTCTTTATTGCTGGCATACATTAATCATTTCCCCCGTACTCTGCCCCATAACCCCAGGGCTTGCACTGAGTGCTGTTCTCCGCTGCGGAGTGGCTGCGCGACTCTGGAGGGGGCCTGCCCTCTGCTCGGTAGTCAGCAAGGGGTCCAATCCCACGACTGTGAGCCAGGATCCTCTTAGTCAGTGACACTGCTCGACTTAAGGAAAGGAGATGAAGCCACAGAGGACAATATTCACGAAGCTTTGTGATAGTCTTCAAGGATAACGCTGACGTCCTTTTTTGTGACAGCCATGAGATCCAGGAAGTGTGTGACATGGACAGGTGAGTGGTGAAGGAAGCTAAAGGAAACTGCGGTGTTTGTGTTTCAGGTGAAGGTTTACTTAGCAGTTATATTCTAGGAAGCTTTGAGTTTCTTCTAACAATTGAAAGTTCACATACGTAAAGGTAAAATCAGGTAGGACTCTACCCCAGGTGGCGGAACCATTTAAGAATTTGTCATAATCCTAAAGTCTTCTCTGTCTTTCTTCTTCCATCTTTTGGGTGTTCTTTTATTTTAAAGAAAACAAATCATAGAGTTACAGAGAACAGTATTCTGGTCTTTGTACCAAAATGATCTCAAGGAAATGCCTCCACCAGATTTGTCTCGTGACTATAGAGTGGGGAGAGAACTGACTGCTCTGGTCTCTGTCCCTTTCTCCTGGGCCTATTCGGCAGTTGGGAATGGCTGGGAAGGAAGCCCCCAGAGGAAATCAGGAGAACAGAGTCGGGGCCAGTTCTACGGGAGCTGAGGGCTGATGGCTGTGCAGTTATATTGGTACAAAGAAGGGAAAGAAGAGAAGCAGAAACAGACTACAGACCTAATGAACATAAATCAGCTCAAGGCCTCTGGCGTTGGGCCCCTGCCAACACCTAGGAACACCGTGAGGCCCTAAAGTAGAGCACGGGACCACGCTGGATCAGAGACAGACAGGAATCCCCGCACGAGAGTCCTTCTCGATGTTCTTTGTCTCCGGCCCAGTATCCTTCCCACCACCTGGGGAGCAGCAGGCGAATGTTTCTCCACTTGCCTCAGGAGCTGCTTCTCCAGGCTGCTTGTCCAGGGCTTCCCAGCAGCCCTCCCCACTGCCCACCGAGACTGGGATTTAGAAAGTGGTCACGGCAAGGATTTAGTGGCAGTGATCCCAGCACCAGCCTGACACCTATTCAGTATCCTCCGCCTTAATATCTGCACACGCCACAGAGAGTCAATGTCTCCACCCAACCACTGTCTGAAACAGAAGGTTATAGCTCCAGAGACCTTTAGAAATCACCTGAGCCCTTAAGTCCCTGTTTTACAGATAAGGAAACGGGTCTGGGGAGACCAGTTCATCATGTGCCCAACGCCACACTGTTGGTGTCAGAGATGGAAACAGAACTATGGTCTTTTGGTTCTTCTAGAACACTATTTTAGCTATTTTAGCTTTACTATACAGTGTCTTTCTGACTGGCCCCAATTCCATGACCAATTCTTCTCTGCCTACAGAATAAGTAGATTCTTGGGTTTCGGGTCCTGGCTGTATTGCTTGAGCAGATCACTTCTCTTCTTCTTGACTTCCTCATCCTCACGATAAGAATGAGGATGATAATACCCATCTCGTGAGTTTGCCATTACAGAATTAACTCTGTAGTGAGTCCTGGTCAACACAACCTCTTGTCTAGTATTTGCCGGAAAACAGCAATAATGAAACTATTGGTTGCATTCCAGAGATCTTCTGAGACAAAATAATAGTAATAATAATGATGTTACTGGAAAAAGTATGGCGAAATCTCATCAGAAGGGGAGATAAGAGAGCTATGCAATTCTAGATCCAATGGATGGGTGGCCTCCAGAGATTGGCAGCTAGAGGCTGGCANTGGAAGGGGGGAAGATGAACTAACCAGAAGGACGAATGGCGTGTCCATGTCTCTCAAGCCTCACAGCCAGAGAGTATGGGAGACAGCGAGCAGTAGAGTGGCTGCCCCTCCCTATTACAACAGGATACTGACATAGATGTCTGCAGCTACCAAGCAAACAGGAAGGCCAAGAACTGGCCGTCCCAGCGAGATGGAATACAATGGCTTCTTTAAGAGCCACTTCTCCCTTCAGCGTAGCCATCTGCATCTGGAGGTAGGTGACAGAGCACCACTCGGATACGTTGCCAGAACGTTTGGTTCTGCTGTTCCTGGTTCCTGAGCTATGCCTGAGAAGTGGAGAGAAAATCCTGTGTAACTGGGCAGAACTGCGGGTGCAGAGAGCGCCTGGTCATGTGACAACTGCCACCCCGCCACCCCCCAACTCCTCCCTGCTTTTTTTCTCCCCCCAAGTACAATCAGAATGTCAAGAAAGCTTCCTACTGCTACGACCAGGGAAACTGTCTGCTTTTCCAAATACAGAGAACTGTGACTGGTAATTTCCATGACCATTCACGCTGTTCTTTCAAGAGAAA
>NW_007731311.1:0-2091 GCF_000696425.1 Galeopterus variegatus | reverse complement strand
TTCTGGAAAGTGATTCTTCTAAACCCCTGTGATGGTCCAAAATCTTACATGAGTATCTTAGGCCCTCTCTGAATCTTGGGACTTTTCTCCAAGTCCTCTTAGATTTTTCCAGCTTTGTGAACTTTAGCTGTAGCACTGTCTTTTGAGGATTTCTAAGTGGGAGATGCTTTAAGAAATGCGACCTTAGACACTTGCCCAAAGGTAGTTTTTGACATGGCATGAAACAGCATATACACTCCCTGTATGAGCTGTGGGGCAGTGCCCTGTGAGTGATTGCCATACTGCTCTTAGGCTTCTTAACATCTCTTCCACACTGGCTTATTCAGATTTGACAGGGAATCACTTGGGACCCAGAATTATTTTGGTGGTTCATACACCAAACTGGCGTTATTTCTTGAGAGCTGGTGAAAAGATCTGTGGCTCATGGCAAATTTGGTTATTTGGATCTCCGAAAGAAATGTCTGTCTGACCAGATTTGGTAACATGATATGGACAGCTTAGCTGTGAGACTGAAAAGTGTTTCCTCAACTGCTGGGCTCCTCTTCTTCCCTGCACTTGAATGGATGCCATCTACACTCCCTAGGTTTAAGGTTGATGCAGGACAGAAACAGTCACACGTTGGGATTTGTTTACCACGCACCAACAAAAGCAAATCCCTTGCTTTGTATGAGAAAAATTGCAGCGGGTTGGTAAACAGGCACGCACATGTGTGTACGTGTTCAACCTCATAGTCAACTTTTATTATTTCTTGGCCCATCGTGGAAGATGAGTTTGACTTCTGACAGTATTTGAAAAAAATTAATTACTTTCTCCCCACAAGACTGATGATCATAAATAACATACATGTTGTTAAGAGTTCAATTTCCCACTCATCTGTGGACTTTGAGATTTACCTAAGCAACTCCTGAGGGTCTTAAAGTAGGTAGAAGAATGCCTAGGTTTCTATGGGTATAAGACCCAGAAGTCACCCACAGCTTGACCAGAACTGAGTAGAGTTTTAGAGTAAGAAGGTACCATTCTAATGCCGTCTCCTTGTTTCACGGCCTAGAGGGTCTCGTCTCAGATTAGCAGCAGAGCCAGAGCAACCATCTGGTTCCTCTCTCCCACCGGACCAGGATGCCCTTCCTGAGAATCTTCCCCATCTTAGAATTTAGCACTGCTGTTATTAAGCCTTGGAATTTATAAGCATTTGTCCCAGGTTGCCTGGTTTTGATAGATTTCAGTACAGTATACTGGCTAAGGATCAAAAATGTGGGACAGGCACAAACTCTTTTTGGAGTTCTGTTCCTAGATAAATCTGACTGGAGCCATATAATGATGAAGGCCTGACACCCTCTCACCCAAAAGATAGGTTTTATTAATAATAAAACAACCGTCTGGATTTCAGCCAGCATTATGGTGTTGGCACTGGATCACATCTATCTGCCTGTCTAGACAAATCCTTCTAGCATCCAGGTATTTGGGGAAGAGAAATGAGAATTAAGTTATAAAGGGATAGGAGACTCCAATCCACTATATTATGATATATTTCCAAAAATGATATCATTTCTTAAAAGGCAAAATGCACAAGTTATAACATCTAATAAAATATTTGAAAGAAGGAAAAGATCTTTCTATTTTTACATTCCCATCTGTCTTATCTTTCTACACCAAAGTATGCAGCCCAGGGTTATATATTAACCCATCAATACAAATACCTATGAGGGTACTTCGAAAAGCTCATGGAAAAATTCAGTCAAAAGATAACACAAATCTTTCCATGAACTTTTGGAAGACCCCTTGTACAGATACTGGCGACCCTTGACTGTCTCCCAGCCAGAACTCAGTTGATGTAGCTGGATGTCACCCGTGCTGGAACTCTTTTTGATGTCACCTGACCAGGGTTTGGTGTCTGCTTGCTAGTATCCACTTAATCTGTGAGGTCCTCAAAGAGTTGTAAAGAACAGATCCACCCGCTTGGCTGAGAGGTGTGTACAGTCCTATACTATTTGTACAGTAGTTGCTGAGCTGTCTCAAGGAAAACCTTTAGTATCTGCAGCTTCTCAGCCAGCAGAGAGAGGAAAGATGCAGGAGCAAATGGAACAGATGAAA
>NW_007731310.1:161031-163378 GCF_000696425.1 Galeopterus variegatus | reverse complement strand
ATCTTATCATATTCCTGCATTCCTAACTCCTTACAATATGCCTGCTTTTTCCTATATAAGAGGTAACCCAAGAATCAATAAACGAGACTTGATCAGAATACCGTCTTGTCTCCCATCTCTCGCGTCTCTTGCTTCCATCCCATTCCCACTCCCCCCTCCAGGGTCTGCGTTGAATATCCCACAGGTCGGGACAGTTATGTAGAAGTAAAAATTAATTAATTACAGCTTCAGACTGCAATGCAGAAAAATCTTAATAATAAAATATGGGTGAAAAATGCAGCCCCAGAAGGCTACACTGAGGCAACAGTATTTAGGTAATTTTAAAATAATTAATATTAAGTATCACATATTTTAGGTATACATAATTATTTGATAAAATGATTTTTAAGGTAAAAGGAATAATAAAATAAAATTTTTTAATTTTGCTCCTTTGAATTCAGTAAAACAGAAGGAATACTTTTTTGAGATCTATTGCACAGCATGGTGACTATAATTAATAATGTAATGTATATTTCAAATTTGCTAAGATATTGAAACAGATTTCAGATGTCCACAACATAAAAAAATAAGTATGTGAGGCAATAGATATGTTAATTAGCTTGATTTACTCATTCATAATTCAATCATTCCGTAATGAAGAAAGAATTAAAAGATAATACAAATCTTTCCATGAACTTCTTAAAGTACCTACCCTCATATTGTGTTGGGCACCACTGAAAATACTGGGGCTCTGATCACACTTGCCCTGGTTCAAAAGGTGGAGGTTACACACAGGGAGAGGAAAGCCAAGAAAACCTGAGACTTGTGCCCACCTCCAATGAGTACTCAGCTCCTAAAGTAGGAGAGAAGCACACCACTGTCCCCAGCCCCAGCTCTAGAGCCATGGCTCAGAGATTTTGCCTAAGGGGAGAGCAGGCAGCAAAACAGATAGCTATTAATCTCTTCCCAGAGGAACTGACTATTTGCCACAGAGTGAAAAACTTGAAGCCTAAGGGCACCTGCAGAAATAGTGGAAGTTGTGCTGAAAGTCATTTGGAAAGAGATTGGCAGATTCATTAGATATATGTTACACCATCAGCACTAATTTGCCTAAGAGAACTAAGGAAAGAGACAGCTGGAAGGAGCCCTCCCAGGGTCAGAAAGATCTCAAGGGGAACTAGAAACTATCCCTTCAGAGGTGACCAAATTTGATTGGATAAGTCTCTAGAGCAACTTATACCCCAGAGCATTGTTGAAAACAATAAAATAATCAACCACCAAAATCATTGTCATTGCAGAGGGGCTGGTGGTACACCCAAGCCTGCGCCCCTGAAGAACAACATGAGAAGCTTCGTATAATAACACTAAAGTATATGTGTATGTGTAATAATACAGTCACTAAAAAAAAAAAAAAGAAAATGACAATAACAAGCCCCATAAGGGGGTGACCGGTGCTGTGTTGCTAAAATGTACTACATGTAATGCTAAGGTTCCAACAAAAAATTGCAAGACATGAAAGGAAACAGGAAAACATGATTTACACACCAGGAGAAAAGCAGGCAATAAAAACTACCTGTGATAGTGACCAGATGTTTAGTTTAACAGACAAAGCTTTAAAAGAAGCATCATGAATACCTTCAAAGAACCAAAGGAAATCAGGATTAAACAAGTAAAGGAATGTATAATGACAAGGTCACATCAAATAAAGAATATCAATAAAGAGGTAGGGATAATTAAGAATAAAGAAGAAGAGAAGAAGGAGAGGAAAATTCTGGAGTTGAAAAGTATAATAACTAAAATGAAAAAGTTATGTGAGGTGATCAATAGCAGATTTGAACTGGCAGAAGAAAGAATTAGCAAACTTGAAGATAAACTGATAGAAATCATGCAATCCAGAAGAGGGAGAGAGAGAGAGAGAAAAAAGAATGAAGAAAAACGAACAGACCTTCAGAGAAATGTGAGACATTAAGTACACCAACACATACATAATGGAAGTACCAGAAGGAAAGGAAAAAAATTCAAAGAAATAATAGCTGAAAACTTTCCAAATTTATTGAAAAACATTAATCTACTCATCCAGAAACCCAATGAACTCCAAGTAGAATAAACTCAAAAGGGGTACACAAATAGACACATCATATCAAAAATGGTGAAAGCGGGCCGGCCCCGTGGCTCACTTGGGCGAGTGCGGCACTGGTAGCTCCGAGGCCACGGGTTCGGATCCTATATAGGGATGGCCAGTGTGCTCACTGACTGAGCGTGGTGCAGACCACATGGTGCCAAGGGCTGCGATCCCCTTACCGGTCAAAAAAAAAATGGTGAGAGCCAAAGACAAAGTCTTGAAAGTAGCAAGAGAAAAACAAATCAT